>NW_027417481.1:0-28274 GCF_009905375.1 Apium graveolens | reverse complement strand
AATTTGCTTGTATCAATGGATTTCCACATAAATAATTACTTCTAACATGGGATCTCTGGTGTATTGAAGACTATTAGTTCAGCATCTAGCATATATATCCTCATAGGATTGAATAGTTACAAAAACAGATATATCACTATCAGAGTTTAAGAAAGTCACATCAGTCAACAGTCAGTACTTAAGCAATTTTCAATTAAGCACATAATACATAAAGAGAGTAATTTATGTAAATACTGATCATAAAGCCTGATGCATCAGAACAAAACTAAGCAGATTTAGAGAAAGAACCTGAAACCATTCCAAGATCATTTACCAATCTTGTAAAAGTAGCTTCACACAGTGGTTTTGTGAAGATATCTGCTAGTTGTTGATCTGTTGGAACAAAGTGCAATTCCACTGTACCTTCATCCACATGTTCCCTTCTGAAGTGGTACCTGATGCTGATGTGCTTTGTCATTGAGTGTTGAACTGGATTACCTGTCATAGCAATAGCACTTTGATTATCACAGTAAATAGGGATTTAAAATATGTTAACCCATAATCCAGTAACTGATTCTTCATCCAAAGAATCTGTGCACAACAGCTTCCTGCAGCAATGTACTCTGCTTCTGCAGTTGATGTGGAAATTGACTTTTGTTTCTTGCTAAACCAAGAAACCAATCTGCCTCCAAGAAATTAGCAGCTTTCACTTGTGCTTTTCCTGTCAATTTTGCAACCTGCAAAATCTGCATCTGAGTAACCTATTAGTTTAAAATCTGATTCTCTGGGATACCACAATCCCAGATCAGCTGTTCCCTTAGGATACTTGAAAATTCTTTTCACAGCTATTAAGTGAGGTTCTCTTGGATCTGCTTGAAATCTTGCACAAAGACAGGTAGCATACATGATATCAGGTCTACTAGCAGTTAGATAGAGTAGAGAGCCAATCATACCTCTGTAATCAGTAATATCTACTGATTTACCAGTATCCTTATCCAGTTTTGTTGCAGTGGCCATGAGAGTGGATGCACTTGAACAATCTTGCATTCCAAATTTCTTCAGCAAATTTCTGGTGTACTTAGTTTGACAAATAAAAGTGCCTTCTTCATTCTGCTTGACTTGAAGGCCCAGAAAATAGCTAAGTTCCCCCATCATACTCATTTGATACCTTGACTGCATCAGTTTGGCAAACTTCTTGCAAAGACTGTCATTTGTAGAACCAAAGATGATATCATCAACATAAATCTGGACCAGAAGTAAGTCCTTTCCATGGTTGAGGTAGAACAGTGTTTTGTCTATAGTTCCTCTATTAAATCCACTTTCCAGAAGAAACTGAGCTAAAGTCTCATACCATGCTCTTGGAGCTTGCTTAAGTCCATAAAGTGCTTTATCAAGCCTATAGACATAATCTGGATATTTGGAATCTACAAAGCCTGGAGGTTGTTCAACATATACTTCTTCCTCCAATTCTCCATTGAGAAAAGCACTTTTCACATCCATTTGAAAGACAGTAAACTTTTTGTGAGCAGCATAAGCCAAAAATATCCTTATGGCTTCCAATCTAGCAACTGGTGCAAATGTTTCATCATAATCGATTCCCTCCTGTTGAGAATATCCTTTTGCAATCAGCCTTGCCTTATTCCTTGTAATTATGCCATCACTATCAGTTTTGTTTCTGAATACCCATTTTGTACCAACAACAGATCTGTTCTTTGGTCTTGGCTTTGGGGTCCAGACTTTGTTTCTTTCAAATTCATTTAACTCTTCCTGCATTGCTTGCACCCAATCAGCATCTTGAAGAGCTTCTTCCACTTTTTTTGGCTCAGTCTGAGAAAGAAAAGAATTGTAAAGACATTCACTTGAAGTAGCTGTTCTAGTTCTGACACCTGCATCAGGATTTCCAATTATCAAATCAGGTGTATGTGATTTAGTCCACTTCATTGCAGATGGAAGGTTTTCTCTAGAACTGGATGCTCCCCCATGATCCATGCTGTCTTCATTAACATTTTCCGATACTCCCCCTGAAACTATGCTCTCTGAGTTGGATTCTTCAGAATTTAGATTTTCAGAACTATCAGTACCTGGCTTATCAGAACTTGATGAATCAGAACTTGAAGAGCCAGATGTATGTTCTGATGCTTCTTGAGATGTGGTTATATCTTGAGTATGCTCCCCCTGCATAGATGCATCTTCCTTTGGCGGAGTCACCACAGTTTCAATAACATCAGAGTTTGATCCATCAGAGTTTGCAGTATCAGGATTTAGATTGTCAGGATTTTCAGTATCAGAATTTGAGTCTTCATTTTCAAATCTTAGCTGATCATGATCAATAAAATCTTCAAGTCCAGTAATCTTCTTATCATCAAAAGAGACATTGATAGATTCCTTGACCACTCTTGTTCTCAAGTTATAGACTCTGAAGGCTTTTGTGGAAAGTGGATATCCAACAAAGATCCCTTCATCAGCTTTTAGATCAAACTTGGATAGCTGTTCAGGATGAGTCTTAAGAACAAAACACTTGCATCCAAATACATGAAAATACTTCAGATTTGGCTTCTTTTTCTTCACCATCTCATATGGTGTCTTTCCTTGCTTGTTGATGAGTGTTGCATTCTGAGTAAAATAAGCAGTCTGTACAGCTTCAGCCCAGAAATAGGTTGGAAGCTTTGCTTCATCAAGCATTGTACGTGCACCTTCAATGAGAGTTCTATTCTTCCTTTCAACAACTCCATTTTGCTGTGGAGTTCCAGGAGCAGAAAATTCCTGCTTGATTCCATGGTTTTTGCAGAACTCTTCCATTATCAAATTCTTGAACTCAGTACCATTATCACTTCTTATTATCTTCACTGAGTCCTTGACCAATTTATCCAGTTGCTTGACATGATCAATCAATATAGATGCAGTTTAACTTTTTGTGTGCAAGAAATACACCCATGTGTATCTGTGAACTCATCCACTATGACCATAGCATATTTCTTCTTTGCAATAGACATGACATTTACTGGACCAAATAGATCAACATGTAGTAGGTGATAAGGCTCAAGAATTGATGATTCAGTCTTGCTCTTGAATGAAGATTTTCTTTGTTTGGCCTTCTGACAAGAATTACAAAGGCCATTAGGAGCAAATATTGACTTTGGCAGTCCTCTCACAAGATCTTTCTTGACCAACTCATTTATATTGTTGAAATTTAAATGAGAGAGTTTCTTGTGCCAATTCCAGCTTTCTTCAATTGATGCTCTACTCATCAGACAGATTGCAGAACCATCAGTATTTGTTAAAAGCTTGGCTTCATAAATGTTACCACGCCTGTATCCTTTCAGAACAACTTTGCCTGTAGATTTACTTACAACTTCACAATGTTCTTTAAAGAAATCCACATGATAACCTCTGTCACAGATTTGACTGACACTCAGCAGATTGTGTTTAAGTCCTGAGACCAGACCTACTTCCTTAATGATGACATTCCCAAGATTGATATTGCCATATCCCAATATTTTTCCAATGTTTCCATCTCCATAAGAAACACTTGGGCCAGCCTTCTCCACAAAGTCTGATAGCAGGGCTTTATTTCCTGTCATATGTCCTGAACATCCACTGTCCAGAACTAGGATGTTTTTCCTGTTGCCCTGCAATCACAAAGACCACTAATGATTAGTTTTAAAGACCCAGACATGCTTGGATCCTTTGGCCTTATTAAGTCTATTAACATTTGCAGCGGATTTAGCATCAGAGTTTATGTTAACATTTTTCTTATCAGAATTTACACTATCAGACTTTTAATCAGAACTTACACTAGAAGGAACAATGGTAACTTTCTTTAAAGAAGGTTTTATTTGATAATAATCATAGTACAGACTATGATATTCCTTACAAGTATAAATGGAATGCCATAAACTACCATAATGAAAACAAGGATTCTGTGGCTTATATCTAACAGATTGACTCTTAACTCCTGACTTTGAAGGTAAGGAGTTTATGTTCTTATTTTTCCTGCAAAAAGAAGCCAGATGGTTAGAACTTCCACAGCTATGACATGTTTTCCTAGGAGCTTCAGGAACAGGCTTATAATCATTGCTTTTATTCACACCTTCCTTTCCATTCCTATTTTTCCTAGGTGATTTTTCCTTGTTTGCATTCTTAACATCTTTCAGCTTATGCTTAAGCTGCTTCTTAGTCATTAAGCCTACGTTTACTTCAGTTGTCTTTTCCTATTTTAGTTTGTCAGAAGTTAATTCCTTTTTAACTTCTGATTTCTCATTATTAAACTTTACAGCTACAAACTTAACAGGTTTTAACTTTTGCTTTTGTTTAACAACTACAGGCTTAATATCTACAGTTCCTTTATCATTCTTATCCTCTCCATAACCTAAGCCCTCTTTCCAGTTTTCACTACTTAACAAATTCTGAGTTGTTCTGCCAGAGTTAGTCCAAGTCCTGATAATCTCTCTTTCCTTTTCTAACTCAGCTTTTAGAGATTCATTCATTTTAAGCACTTCATCCCTAACATAGAAAGCATCATCTCTATCTTTCTGAGTTTGATGGAACATGACTAACTCTTTTTCTAAATAATCATTCCTCTTTTTGCAAGCAAGATTTTCAGAAGTTAATCTTTCACATGTTAAAGTTTGATCTCTATAACTAATGAACATGGTTTTAAGATATCTTCTCAACTCATTAATATCATCAGTATGAAAAGCATAAGTAGTTTGAGGTACCTTTAATTCAGCAGCTTCAGAACTGGTTTTAGCACTTGCCTTATCAGCATTTACCATCAAGGCATAATTCTCCTCACTTTCAGAATCTGAGGTGTCTGTCCATCTTTTCTTCTTTGTGACAAGAGTCTTGCCTTTGTCACTCTTCACTTTCTTGCAATCAGGAGATATGTGGCCTTTCTCACCACAGTTATAGCATTTGACATTTGTATAATCTCCTCTGTCAGACTTTCCTCCTCTTCTCTCAGATTTTCTGAAATTCTTCTTATCAGAACTTGTGCCTTTCCTGGAAAACTTCTTTCCCTTCCTGAACTTACTGTATGCAATCTTTGTGATCCCTTTCACCATAAGAGCACACAGCTTCATCATCTCTTCATCAACATCCGTCTCAGGCAAGCTTTCAGATTCTGAGTCATCATCACTTTCAAAACTTGATGACTCAGTATCAGACTTTGTGAAGAGAGCTTTACCCTTGTCTTTCCTTGAGGTAGCTGCCTTGGGGGATTCTTCTTCAGCCTTAAGAGCAACTGTCCTTGACTTTCCTGTTTTCCTCTTTGTTGTGAATATGTTGTGCACTTGATGATTACCTAAACAAAGCATCTAAGTAGATTTTACTTAGTGAAATAATGTAGCACTCGACGGATAAGAATTATAGTCCTGACGGATAACTCAGTTTGAGTACCGACGAATGAGTAATTTATTATCCATCGAGTGAGTAGCTTATATAATGATAAGTTTGTAGCACAGTGTTGTATGCACCTTTGTATAGAATCTGTAGTAGCATATAAGTCATGTTGACTTTAACTAGATATGCAGAATAGGTTGATTAACTGTACATAAGCAATGTCTTGTAATTCTGTATAAGTGAAATGAAGTCAAGTGCCAAAATAGCTATCCACGGATGCTTAACAAAGCTTCGACGGATGATCAAATGACTTTCAACGGATGTTCAAAATAGCAGTCGACGGATGATCAAGTAAGTCATCGACGGATGATCTGAAAGTCGACGGATGATAATATCAAGATTCAAACATCAGTTGAACAGTGAAAGCTGACACACAGCCGTCGAGATTGGATCCAAACACTGTGGAAGCCCATTAACTGGGTAATAGAGGACGAAAAGCAGCAAAGATCAAGACTGTTAGATTTTATATTTATTCAGTTCTTTTGACTTTGTAATCTTGGTAATATATATAAACCAAGAGAGTAGCAAATATAAATAACTAAGAAAACTAAGTTAGCTTAGAAACAAACACAGAGAAATCTTTGTAAGCACTATCTTTAGCATTTCCTGTGTTCTTAGTTGTTCTATCTTGTAAAAGTAGCTGTGAGCATTTCTGCACACAGAGTTCTCTCGATATATTAATATATATCTCTGGTGGAATTGTTTAAATCCACCTGAAAGTTTTTAAAGACTCTTGTTTTTAATTACTCTTGTTTTGATTAATTAAAGTTTATATTCCGCATTGTGCTAATCAAAACAAATATATCTATAATCGAGTTGAACATTTTTATTTCAAGAAAAAGGTAAAGAATTCCATTCAACCCCCCTTCTGTAATTCTTGCTATATTGTTAAGGGACTAACAATTGGTATCAGAGCAAGCTCTTAATCTACAAAGAGTTTAAAGATCAAAACAATTCAGCAAGATGAACAAGAAAGATGTTGGAGTCAAGATTCTTTTTCTGGATAAAGATAATTACCATCATTGGAAGGTAAAGATGCATCTTCATATGCTTTCTCAAGATGAGGCCTATGTGGACTGCATAGAAAGAGGCCCTCATGTTCCAATGAGAGCTGCAACAGGAAATGAACCATCAGTTCCAAAGCCAAGGCATGAATGGTCTGATCCTGATCTTGAACAATTCAGGAAAGATAAAAAGGCCATGAACATTCTGTTCAATGGTGTTGATGCAGATATGTTTGATAACATCATCAACTGCAAGACTGACAAGGAAGTTTGGGACACAATACAGATAATCTGTGATGGTACTGAGCAAGTAAGAGAAAATAAAATGCAGCTCCTGATTCAGCAATATGAGCATTTTCACAATGAAGAAAGTGAGTCACTCACTGACATTTTTAGTACATTCCAAAAGCTACTAAATGCTCTTAAATTGCATGGAAAAGTCTATCAGACTAAAGACTCCAATCTGAAATTTCTCAGATCTCTTCCAAAGGAATGGAAACCAATGACGGTCTCATTGAGAAACTCACAAGATTATAAGGAGTTTACTTTGGAGAGACTGTATGGAATTCTGAAGACCTATGAGCTTGAAATAGAGCAGGATGAAAGAATGGAGAGAGGAAAGAAGAAAGGAGGATCCATTGTACTAGTTGCTGAACTGGAAAAGGAGAAGGAAGTGAAGATGGAAGCTGTGGAATCAACTTCAAAGGCCTGTGAAAGCAAGGGTAAAGGGCTAGCTGCAGAAAGTAAAGATTCTTTGAGTCAAGATGACATGGAGGACATTGATGAGCACCTAGCATTCCTTTCAAGAAGATTTGCCAAGCTCAAGTTTAAGAAGAACTTTGGAGCTGCCAAGCCAAATAGAAACATGGTGGATAAGTCAAAATTCAAGTGTTTCAAATATGGCTTGGCAGGGCATTTTGCAAATGAGTGTAGAAAGTCAGATTCCAGTAAGAAGAGAATTGAGTCTATGGATTATAAGCAAAAATACTTTGATCTACTCAAACAGAAGGAAAGGGCTTTTATTACACAAGAGAATGACTGGGAAGCTGATGGTTTGGATGAAGATGAGGAGATCAGCTATGTCAATCTAGCCCTTATGGCCAAGTCTGATGAAACAGAGACAAGTTCCTCAAGCAATCAGGTAATTACTACAAACCTTGCACATTTATCTAAAGCTGAGTGTAATGATGCAATAAATGTTATGTCTACAGAATTGTATCATTTGCGTGTTACACTTAAGTCCCTCACTAAAGAAAATGCTAAAATTAAAGAAAACAACTTGTTTTTGAGTGAGAGGAATAATGTGCTTGAGTCTCAGTTTGTTGAGTTTGAGAAACTAAAAATTGAGTGTAGAATTGCTAAGGAGGAATTAACTGAGTCCTTGAAAAAGGAAGAAATTTTAAAGAAGCAGCTCGATCGTGAACAGGACGTGATTAAAGCATGGAAAACATCCAGAGACGTTCATGCTCAAATCACCAAGGTTCAAGGAATTGAGTCCTTTTGTGATGAAGCCTGGAAAAAGAATAAGGAGAAACTAGAACCTATTTTGGTAGATGGATTGCTGACAGATGTAGACTCGACGGATGATGAGGACTATTCGTCGGATAACAAAATGTGTTATCCGTCGAATGATAAAAATCCTCATCCGTCGGCTGTGAACAAACCCATTAGTAAAGCCAAATTAATCAAGCTAAATGAAAAGTATGGGTCTGTTTCCAAGAACTTTGTTTCAGGGGAGTCAAGTCAAGCCAAGAAAGGGAAGAAGGCTAATGTTGGTCACATGACTGTCAAACAGTTGAGTGACAGACTTGAGAAGATAGAGGTAAAAACAGAAACTAAAAGGAAAAACAATAGGAATGGTAAAGTAGGGATTAACAAACATAACAACTACACACCTGACAAATATGCTCCTAAAAAAATCTGTGTCAAATGTGGTAGTGTAAATCATTTGTCTGTTAATTGCAAATCTACCATGCCTACTCCCATGTCTGTTCAGCATGAATGCCATGCCTCCTATGCCTGTTAATGCTATGCCTACACAGAACATGAATGCACAGTTTGCTAATATGCCATTTGCACCTAATCCATATTATGCTGCATACAATATGCCTCAAATGCCATTTAGCATGCCTTACTGGAATAACATGTTTGCACCAAGCATGCCATTTCCTGTTAGCCATAACATGCATAATAATTCTGTAGCATCTAGTGGTTTCAAAGGCCCAACCCAAATGACTAAGGAAGAATCTGAAATTCCTAAGTCAAATGAGTTAAAACCTAAGAAACAGAAGAAGAAAGCTAACAAGGCAGGACCCAAGGAAACTTGGGTACCAAAATCAACTTGATTTGATTTTGATGTGTGCAGGGAAATAGAAGGAATCTTTGGTACTTGGATAGTGGTTGTTCAAGACACATGACTGGTGATTCTACCCTGCTCACAGAGTTTGAAGAGAGAGCTGGCCCAAGTATCACTTTTGGAGATGACAGCAAAGGTTATACTGTGGGATATGGCTTGATTTCAAAGGACAATGTCATCATTGAAGAGGTTGCCTTAGTGGATGGTCTCAAACACAATCTGTTGAGTATTAGCCAGCTTTGTGATAAAGGCAACTCAGTAACCTTCAACAAAGAAACATGTGTTGTGATTAATAATCAAAACAACAAAGTGGTTCTCACTGGTGTGAGAAGAGGAAATGTGTATCTAGCTGACTTCAACTCAAATAAAGCAGAATCTGTAACTTGTCTTCTCAGTAAAACAAGTCAAGATGAAAGTTGGCTATGGCACAAGAAGCTATCCCATTTGAACTTCAAGACCATGAATGAGCTGGTAAAGAAAGAGCTAGTTAGAGGCATTCCTCTGGTGGAGTTTACAAAGGATGGACTGTGTGATGCCTGCCAAAAAGGGAAGCAAATTAAAGCATCATTCAGGAAGAAACTTGATTCAGCAATTGAAGAACCTCTGCAACTGCTTCACATGGATTTGTTTAGACCAGTCAATGTTTTGTCAATCTCAAAGAAAAGATTTTGCCTAGTAATTGTAGATGATTTCTCAAAGTTCTCTTGGACCTATTTGCTAAAGTCCAAAGATGAAGCTAGTGAAATCATCATCAATCACATAAGGCAAGTTAACAATCATCCTGATTTCAAAGTTAGAAGAATCAGGAGTGACAATGGAACTGAGTTCAAGAACTATGTCATGAGAGCATTCTGTGAGGAAAATGGGATCCTGCATGAGTTTTCAGCAGCAAGGACTCCACAACAGAATGGAGTAGTGGAAAGAAAGAATAGATCTCTTATTGAAGCTGCAAGGACAATGCTTGAAGAATCAAAATTACCAACATATTTCTGGGCTGAAGCTGTCAACACTGCATGCTACACTCAGAACATCTCTCTGATTAATCAAGCAAAATGCAAGACACCTTATCAATTGTTCAAGAACAAGAAGCCAACTCTGAACTTTCTTCATGTCTTTGGCTGTAAATGCTATATTCTGAGAAATCAAACTGATCAAAATGGGAAGTTTGATGCTAAAGCAGATGAAGGATTTTTTGTTGGATATGCTGTTGGTAAAGCATATAGAGTCTACAATCTAAGAACCAACATTGTTGTTGAATCTATACATGTTGTGTTTGATGATAAAAAGATTGAAGGACTAAAAGATGGAGATTACCATGAGAGCCTCAAATTCGACAATGTTGAGATGGTCAGTGAAGAAAGTGATGATAAAAGTGATCAAGAAACAGTGTCTAAGGATAATGCAGACAAATTTACTACAAATGAAGCATAAAACTCAACATCCGTCGAGTTACATAATGCTTCATCCATCGGAAGGCAATCTGTATTATCCGTCGGAAGACAACCTGCCTCATCCGTCGGTACTCAAAATTCACCATCCGTCGGGTTATCAAAAGGAGCAGGAAGTCAAGGCAGATCACCCATAGAAAGCACCCCAATTTCAAATCAAAGATCCACAAACTCAGGGGGAGTTTCTAGCAATCAAAACTCAATCACACAACAAGACAACATTGAGGTCTCTTCATTTAGGGCTAATCTACCTCAACCAAGAAAATGGATAAAAGATCACCCCTTTGAACTGATTATTGGTGATGTTTCTTCCAGAGTTCAAACCAGGAGAGCAACTCAAGAAGAATGTCTATACAGCAGCTTCCTGTCTAAGGAAGAACCAAAGAAGGTAGAAGAAGCCTTATTAGATCCTGATTGGATTTTAGCTATGCAGGAGGAGCTAAACCAATTTGAAAGGAATAAAGTATGGAAGCTGGTACCCAAGCCTAAAGGAAAGAATCCAATAGACACCAAATGGGTATTCAGAAACAAGATGGATGAAAATGGCATAGTAGTAAGGAACAAAGCAAGATTGGTTGCTAAAGGCTATTGTCAGCAAGAAGGGATAGATTTTGATGAAATATTTGCTCCTGTTGCAAGACTTGAAGCCATCAGAATCTTTTTAGCCTATGCAGCCCATGCCAATTTCAAGGTCTATCAAATGGATGTCAAAAGTGCCTTTCTGAATGGAGATTTGGAGGAAGAAGTGTATGTAAGTCAACCTCCTGGCTTTGAAGATCCAAATTTCCCAAAGTATGTCTACTATCTATTAAAAGCACTTTATGGACTGAAGCAAGCACCTAGAGCCTGGTATGACACTTTATCAAAGTTCCTTTTGGAAAATCACTTCACAAGAGGTACTGTAGATAAAACTTTATTTTTCAGAAATATGAATGGCTCTAGCATACTTGTTCAAATTTATGTAGATGATATTATTTTTGGCTCTACAGATGAGAAACTTTGTAAAAAGTTTGCCAAACTGATGCAAACAAGTATGAAATGAGTATGATGGGAGAACTAACTTACTTTCTTGGTTTACAAGTTAAGCAAGTTAGTGATGGAATATTCATTAGTCAAACTAAATATATTTTTGATCTTTTAAAGAAGTTTGATCTAATGGATTGCACATCTGCAAAAACTCCCATGGCCACTGCAACTAAGCTTGAACTAAACACTACTGAAAAGTCTGTGGATATTTCAAGTTATAGAGGCATGGTTGGCTCACTTCTGTACCTAACAGCCAATAGGCCAGATATAATGTTTGTTACATGTTTGTGTGCTAGATTTCAGGCTGATCCTAGAGAGTCTCATTTGATAGCTATTAAAAGAATTTTCAGATATCTCAAAGGAACACCAAACTTTGGCATTTGGTACCCTAGAGATTCTGGTTTTGATCTAACTAGTTATTCAGATGCAGATTATGCAGGTTGCAGTATTGATAGAAAAAGCACAACAGGAACCTGTCAATTTTTAGGAGACAAGCTTGTGTCCTGGTTCAGTAAAAAGCAAAATTCAGTTTCTACTTCTACAGCTGAAGCTGAATATATTGCTGCTGGCAGTTGCTGTGCACAGATTTTGTGGATGAAAAATCAATTGTTGGACTATGGTTTGCAAGTTGAAAGGATTCCTATTTTCTGTGACAACACAAGTGCAATTGCCATCACTGAAAATCCAGTGCAACATTCAAGGACAAAGCATATAGACATCAAGTACCATTTCATAAGGGAACATGTAATGAATGGTACTGTAGAGTTACATTTTGTTCCAAGTGAGAAGCAACTTGCAGATATTTTTACCAAGCCACTGGATGAATCCACCTTTTCTAGGTTGGTAAGTGAGTTAGGTATGCTTAATTACTCTTGAATTTATCTGAATTATTCTTGCAAGTTGAAAAGAAGCCAGAAATTTAGTTGATTTTTAGTCTTGGATGAAATTTTGGCTAAGTCAAAATTTGTCTCTCGACGGATGACCATTATCCATCGGGTTGAGTCATCCGTCGATATACAAATTGTAAATAAAAATCAATTACTTTTCTGGAATATTTTAAAGCTCGACGGATAACATTTTATCCTCATCCGTCGAAGTGTCTAAATCTTAACCGTTAATTCCATGAACATTATCCATCGAGTATACTTACAGTTTATAAGCATTACACGACGGATAATGGGTGGAATTTTTTTAAAGTTTATTTTAAAACGGTAATTTTAGGCAGTTTCTATTGGGTAATTTATTTCTCTTTATTATTTTTATCCGTTGAGTTTGAGCAAAGTACAAAAGCCTATTTCATTCTAATCATTTTCTTTTATCATTCTCAAATTCAGCTGTCTTATTTCATTCTCTCTCAAGCAAAAATCCGCTTTCTCTTCAAGCTTTTCTTCCCTAACAATGGCACCCGTAGTAAAGATCATATCACAGACTGGGTTCATCTATGAGAAGAACAACTTCACTGCCTTGGTCAATAAGGGGATTCAACAATCTGAAGACTATCATAAGATGATGGACTTCGTGAAGAACTGCAAGTTAAGTTTTGCTATGCTGGAATCACCCACAATTTATTGTGAAGTTGTTGAGGAGATGTGGACAACAGCAATCTACAACTCTACTGACAAAACCATCACTCTGACCATCAAAGGTAATGTTTTTTGTATCAATAGTGATGTCATAAAAGCATGTTTCAAGATTCCTGATGATAATGTTACTGCACCACACACTGACACTGATATTGTCAATATGCTAAATTCCATTCATTATGCACTTCCTACTGCAAAACTAAGTGAAATTAGAAGACTAGGTCTTAGGAATGAATGGAGTTACTTGTGTGATGTAGTAACTAAGGTCTTTTCTGGAAAAATCAGTAATTTTGATTCTATGAACATTTCCATGCTTAACATGCTATACATGCTAGTTACAGACAAATATTACAACTTAAGTGATCTGGTTGTGTATGAGTTAGGTTATAAACTAGGTGACTTAGCCAAAAGAGGAAAGAATATTTACTATGCTAGATTTTTTATGCTTTTGGCTAACCATCTTTGTGAAGAGATTGTACTTGAGAACCCAACCAACAAATTAGCGTGTTGGGTTCAAGAGAGAAGAATCATTGCAGATTTGAATAGAGCCAACCATCACAAGGATGTGCCAATGTTCTATTTTCCTGTAATGCTGGCACCTCAGGTAAGTGAGGTAAGTTCATCTACACTCTCAACTATTCCAATCCCTTCTATTTCTTTGACTTCAGGTATAGCTATGGCAACTGTGACAATGACCAAACAGTTGCCTACCAAAGCTGCCAAAACAACTGCAATTCTTAAATCCAAATCAAAGAAAACCCCCTCTGGTATCTCTCAAAAGGTACCAGTTGAAAATTCTACCAAACACAAAGAGGGGAGTGTGAAGGAGGGTAAGATAGGTGAGGGAAGGGGTGAACATCAAAGAAACCCCAAGGATAAGGTTGGAGAGATAAGTGAATCCCAACCTAGCCACACTGCAGTTTCCCAACAAACTGCAGTGCTTAAAAAGGACAGAAGCTCACTTCTAGCTGCATCCTCCCAAAAGGATGTGGCTATTGAACAAAGCTCTCATCCAAGAGCACAGACCAAGAGGGTTAGGGACACAAGCCTACACCAAACTTACACTAGAAAGAAGAAATCCAAAACAACTGGGGATGCACAGGACACACACTTAGTGCAAACTGGTGCTAAAGACACAGTCCCTGCACCTTCTCAAATTCAGATTGATGTGGCTCCAATAAATATGGAGTCACAGCCAAAATCTCTCTTGATAGAAGCCACTGAAACACAATACTCACCAACCAACTCACTGGAAGTGGACATGATAAACACTTCAATTCCTGATTCCCCTTCTTTAACTCTGTTGGGGAAGCCAAAATCTAGTGCAAGTGAGCATCATCTTTTAGATGATTTGTTGGCTCACTTGCCAATTCTTTCTGATTCTATTGTGACATCTGTGCCTCAAATAACTTCAATCAACATGGAGTCAATAATAGTTTCTCTTCCCACCTCATTCATTTCTACTCTCTCGATGGATATTGCTCATCCGTCGAGTAGTGATTGTATCCCGACAGATAAGCTTAACAGCAGTTATCCGTCGGATAGCTTTACCACTCACCCGACGGATATCATTTATCCGTCGAGTGTCTCTGCATAACTTCAAACTTCAATAATTTCAAGTGCAGAAGATTTGGTGGTAATACAATCACTCTTAGGACTGAGAGAGGAGAGTGTATTGAGTGAGAGGCTGGGTTGCTCCCAGGCAAAAGGAGAGGAAAAGAGTGAATCTAAGCAATCCATTCATTCAGGATTGGCAAAAGTGAGTGAGAGGAGTCCCACCTTAGTAGGTGAAGGTGAAGGTGTGAGGGTGGGGAGCCAGGGTGAGACCCTGATGCAACAAAAGAGAGAACATGAGAGAAAAGCTGGTACTGGAGCAATAAGGATGGAGCCAGCCATTGCTAGTGAGTCAATGATTGTGGATGATGCTGAAAAGGAAAGACAATTTCAGCAACATTACAAAGCTATAATTGATAACATTTCCATGGATGCTGACACTTTTACTCACCCTATTTCAGCCTATCAACTGTTGGCTGCTCAGGGCAATGTGGAGGCAGAGCAGACTTTACACTTAGTGCACACCACAGAATCTCTTCAAAGAGATAAAGCTGCTGTCAACAGGATGCCTCCTCAAGCTGGAGAGCCATCTGAAGAATTTGGAGTAAATTCTGATGATGATGACTCTAGTTCTTTGAATGGAAGCATGAACTTAGGGGGAGCTAAAGGCCAAAGTTCTGCTTTAAGTTTACCTGAATGGGCATGGGCAAAGGACTTTACACCAGGACAATTTGAGGTGTCTTTGGTAAGACAAGTAACAACTATTCAGCAAGCCCTTCAGGAAATTTCAGATGCTGGTACCAAGGCTGTTCTTAAAGCTCATCTAGACTCCTTGCACTTAATGAAGATCCAACACTCCAGACAGAATATCAGTGTGGATGAATTGAAAAAGGAGATAGCTGACTTAAAGACATACAACTCTGAGAAACTGGATTCAATAATGCCATATGGTACCATGCATGATTTATTACAAAGGTTGAGAAGAGAATCAGATTCTGAAAAGAAGATAGCCAAGCTGGAGACCAGAGTTCAAGTTATTGAGAATTCAGTGGCCCTACTTCTTCAAAATCAACAGACTCAGACAAATCTTCTCATGCAACTGGCTAAAGCACAAGGCCTAACTCCTTCACTTGATGATAACAAAAAGGGGGAGAGAGAATCAAGTAAGGGGGAGAAAGGACCAACTAAGGGGGAGAACATTGTAGTTCAAATCAGCAAAGTAATTGTACCTTCAATTACTATCTCCAAGCCACCAGTTGCAGATGGTATAGATCTTATAAATGCAGCAGCAGCAAGTTTGAAAGATGCTGATAAAGAAGAGTTGACTCTGATCAACTGGAAAAAGATTGATGAGGAAATACAGAGAAAGTTTCAATTAGTCAAGGAACCAGATCAGTCAGCAATCCATCACTCTCATGTCAAGCCAATCAATGTGAATGAGATGAGCATGAACTATCTGGAGAAAGGACAATCTTCCTGCATCAAGACTACAAAGGCTGAGATGATTCTTAAACCAAGGGCAAACTATCCAAAGTCATCTTTGAAGAACCCTATGGATACTGTGTATGAGACACCCAAGCCTGATGAAAAGAAGCTTATGTCAAGATCTATTCTTCTCTACAAAGATCCAGCTGATTCAGCCTCAAGAGAGAGAATTGCAAAGATATTTAGAAATGGGAAGGAAATTTGTGTGGTAGCTAGACATCCACAATTTGCTCAAGCAAAGGAAGAAGAAAAAGCCAGATTGAAGCAGGAAAAGAGGCAAGCTGCTCTAGATGCAAAGAAGTCTAAACAAAAGAAAGAACAGTTTGCTATCTTGACCAAGCTACAGGCTGTGAACTCTTCCCAACAAATTCCCTCTCAACCAACTCAAGCTACTGGATCAAAGAAGAAGATTGAAGAACAGAAGAAATCTCCAAGAAAGAAAGAATTGGCTAAAAGAACAAAAAGAAAGTTGGATATTGTTAACAAGGAATTAGAAGATCAATTTCCAATGGAATCCACTAAAGCTGAAACTCAAGCATCAAAGCCCTCTGTGGTATTTGAAGACATAAGGGTGGTAGACCCCTACAGGAACATACATGGAGAGCCTATTGTGCCAAAGGATGAGCCAATAGAGTGGGATAAATTACCAATTCCTGACTTCAACTTGCCAATTCTCACCAAGCCAAGAAGGACAAAATCAAGGGCAGTCAAGAAAGTGAAGCTGTCACCTCTCAAATCCAAGGCAGTAGTCAAAGCTCAACCCAAGATCAACAAGGAAGACTACTTGTACTTGTGTGACATCAAGGAGTTTTCAGACCTAAACCTTTATCTGGAGGAGCTGGATGAGGTAAGGGCAATTGATGCATACAGAAACCTACCTGAAAGGTTGGTATTCAAGTACAAAGGAGGAAGGGAGATTCAGTGGCCTCTTCATAGGATACTTCAAGAAAGCCAAGCTGTGTTGATCAAAGTCTATTCATCCTTCAAGAAAAACTTTGGGTTTAATGTAACTGCAAGAAGATTAGTATTGAAGAAGATTAAAGAGCTAAGGAGTGTTAGAGCCAAAGATGCACTACCCAAAACTCTTATCATCCCATACACAGGGAGAACAGTGCATCTAAGGCCCTACTGGCTGATGGAATTCATGGATGACAAGGGTGTGAGAAGATTCTTCAGACTAGAAGACCAATTGAGTATCTCTAGCAATGAGACTTTTTTGGAAATGCAAGAAATGTTAGATCTCTCAGAATCTGATGAATTAGAATTCCACAGACAGCTCCAGAATCAAATTGAAGAAAACAACAGAAAGCTAGGAAGAAGATCCAGACCTTCAAGAAACTAGAAAAATCTGCTCAGGCTAGAGGAGCATCTTGAATTGACTGTGAGCCAAACCTTGTATACCTTGTTTAAATTGAAGCACTTTCAGTTTTATCTACTTATCTTTAAAGATATATATATTTAGGATGTTTTGTTATCATCAAGTGTCTCTTAATTTATGGCTACAATTCCAGTAGACATAAATTGGGGGAGATTGTTGTGAATATGTTGTGCACTTGATGATTACCTAAACAAAGCATCTAAGTAGATTTTACTTAGTGAAATAATGTAGCACTCGACGGATAAGGATTATAGTCCCGACGGATAACTCAGTTTGAGTACCGACGAATGAGTAATTTATTATCCATCGAGTGAGTAGCTTATATAATGATAAGTTTGTAGCACAGTGTTGTATGCACCTTTGTATAGAATCTGTAGTAGCATATAAGTCATGTTGACTTTAACTAGATATGCTGAATAGGTTGATTAACTGTACATAAGCAATGTCTTGTAATTCTGTATAAGTGAAATGAAGTCAAGTGCCAAAATAGCTATCCATGGATGCTTAACAAAGCTTCGACGGATGATCAAATGACTTTCAACGGATGTTCAAAATAGCAGTCGACGGATGATCAAGTAAGTCATCAACGGATGATCTGAAAGTCGACGGATGATCATATCAAGATTCAAACATCAGCTGAACATGATTATGTTTGGATCTTAAACTGTTTGTGTGTTAACAGATAGGCTCTGATACCACTTGTTAGGTCACACACACTATAGAGGGGGGTGAATACAGTGTATAGTACAATCAAATCAAACTTTAATAACTCAAGTAACAGAAAACAAACTTTATTGAAACAATAAACTCTGTTACAGTATGGAACTGTTCTCTCTCAGTGATGAACAAATATCACGAGAGCTGCTAGGGTTACAATAAATAATCTTCTCGATTGTGATAACACTTATAGTGTAAACCCTATATCTGTGTTTATATACACTACACAGTTACAAGATAATCGCTAATTGATATGGAATATAATTCTGCTTCCTAAAATATATCAATCAAATATCTTTTCTTCCAAGTATTCTATTCTTCATAGAATTCCTTCTTCATGCATATCTCTTCTTATGTTTGTCTCGATCTTCTTTCCTTTAACCAGCTGCCTTCCTTATCTGAACGTCCTTCAGTACTTAAGTTCTGATATCCATCTTCTGATGATTATCTCCTGATAATTTAAGTACTGATATTAAGTACTGATATCCTTAAGTCCTGACTTCCAGTAAGTACTGATTTATCCTGTTTAAGTAAGATCTGAAAACTAAACATGAATCACATTAGCCATGACATTATCAAATATATCTAACAAATCTGCTGAGTGTTAGTCAAATCTGTGATAGAGGTTATCATGTGGATTTCTTTGAAGAACACTGTGAAGTTGTAAGCAAATCTACAGGCAAAGTTGTTCTGAAAGGATACAGGCATGGTAACATTTATGAAGCCAAGCTTTCAACAAGTTCTGATGGTTCTGCAATCTGTCTGTTAAGTAGAGCATCAATTGAAGAAAGCTGGGATTGGCATAAGAAACTCTCTCATTTAAATTTCAGCAATATAAATGAACTAGTCAAGAAAGATCTTGTGAGAGGACTGCCAAAATCAGTATTTGCTCCTGATGGCCTTTGTGATTCATGTCAAAAGGAAAAACAAAGAAAATCTTCATTCAAGAGCAAGACTGAATCTTCAATTCTTGAGCCTTATCACGTACTACATGTTCATCTATTTAGTCTAGTGAATGTCATGTCTATTGTAAAGAAGAAATATGCTATGGTCATAGTAGATGAGTTTACCAGATACACACGGGTGTATTTCTTCCACACAAAAAGTGAAACTTCATCTATTTTGATTGATCATGTCAAACAACTGGATAAATTGGTTAGAGACTCTGTGAAAATTATAAGAAGTGATAATGGCACTGAGTTCAAGAATTTGATTATGGAAGAGTTCTGCAAAGACCATGGAATCAAGCAGGAATTTTCTGCTCCTGGAACTCCACAGCAAAATGGAGTGGTTGAAAGAAAGAATAAAACTCTTATTGAAGCTGCACGAACTATGCTTGATGAAGCAAAAATCATTTTTCTAAACACTTTAGAAATAATTCTCTCTCTTGATTTAATTTCCAAAAATTAAATTCTAAATTAATAATATTAAGAACCTTTTCTTAATTAATTTATAATCAATTAAATCTCATTTAATTAATTATTAAATTTGCTAATTAATTATTTATTTCATAAATAAATAATTATCAGCCATTATTAATTAATTCCTCCACCATTAAATCATTCTCTTTTATGGTGTGACCCTGTAGGTTCAATATTAAGCCGGTAGTAGAAATAAATAATAATAAAACTATTTGATCATTATTTATATAAATTCTCTAATTCATTAAATATGATTAATTAATTAATCATATTTATTCTACATCGTGAGGGATATTTCTCAGTATATCGCGACTATCTGGATAATAAGAATTCACTGCTTAGAATACCAAGAACCTATTCACTGAGTAGTTACCGTACAATTAATTCCTTCTACCCTGCAATGTCACGATTAAATACAAGGCATGAAACTTATGTCAAGCCTATCTTATTTAATCACTTGCTTTCCCATTCACTATGCTTAGTTCTATTTAATGTAAATTAGAAACTCCTTTCTAATTTCATTCACTCTGGCCAGAGATTCCTGAACTAACATAAGTGGATCAGCATTGAACATTCTCTTCCTACACTGGAAGGGGTAGATCCTTATTGATCATACACTATATTCGTGTACAAATTCCTATACCCAGTAGAGCCCTTATAATTGTCCCTTGAGACTAAGAATTAAACGAAAGCATAGTTCAGTGTACACAAGATGACTATGATGACCTCAAATCTAAGGATACTTGTACAACTATCACTATGTGAACAACTGCTGACACGTGAGTGAACTCCGTCAGTTGTTCAGCTGTGTGAGTCATGTTCAGTGAACTTATTCTATAATAAGCATCTACATACTAGCTATAGTGTCACCATACAAATGTCTATGAGAACAGACATCCTTCATAATGAAGCAAGCATAGTATGTACCGATCTTTGCGGATTATTAATTACCAGTTAGTAATCCTACGACCAGGAACTATTTAAGTTTAGAGTTATCATCTTTTAGGTCTCATTATTATGATCTCATCATAATCCATAAAAAGCTTTACTCTAAACTGTGGTATATCTTATTTAAACATTTAAATAGATAGAGCCCGCAATAAAAACAAAACAAGTCTTTTATTAATATCAATAAAATCAAAACAGATTACATAAAAGTTATTCCTAAATCCTCATACATGATTGGACTTAGGACATATCTCTTTCAATCTCCCACTTGTACTAAAGCCAATCACTCTGGTATCTAATACCCATCTTGTCTTTATGACGATCAAAGTGACTTTGAGAAAGTGGCTTTGTGGGTGAGTCTGCTACGTTGTTATTATTGGGAATCACGGACTTGGGGTGTTACTATGTTTTACGATAAAGATTACGAAAAGAAAATCACCTTGTTAACGGTTGATTCCACGCTCTTCTATTGTATTCCCAAATTTCCTTGAGCGAAGTGTGGCCTCCGTCTTCTCAAGTTATCCTCTCTTCTTACTTCTTGGTGGCTACAATATGTTTTCACACCCTACCAAACAAGATAATAAGAATATATATAGGCTACAATAGGGACCATGAATAATTAGGTTGGGCCTTATAATTACATCTTGAGCCTAGCCCAATGTAATAAAATATTAACTCAATCCACTAAAGAATTAATATTTGCACTACCTTTCCTAATACCGCAATTTAAATAATTAATTCGGTTCCAATATTATTTGCTTATTAAATTCCCCATGTTTAAAATATCACATGTCCATTAATTAAATAAATGACTGATAATTTATTTAATTAATATCTTTTATCCTTGATCATCCACTCAACCTTTATTTAATTATGCCAGAATAAATTCCACCTGCAGGGTTTCACATAATTAAATCTTTTTGAGCTTTCAAGGGGACATCATTAACCTGAATATTATCAGGACATGGATTCCTTCAATAAATAATATCCACCATGTATATAATTCCATCACCCAAAATATAATGATATAATTTAAAAGAATTACTTCATATATAAATCAAAGCATGTAAATAATATACACGTGTCAATTACTATTTTCGGATTAAGAATCTAAGCATTAATAATAACATAGAATCTTAGTTCTCCTTCTTAATCAGTATTAAGGGAACAATTCTAAATTTGATCCTGTTCAATATACACAAAGTATACTAGTATTATTTATTAGTCAATATAAACTAATCTAAATAATACTACATCCATACCAGTGGATTGTCCAACACCACCTGTGCTGTGAACCTTATTATATTATATAACCGTATTTAACAATCTAATATTCTGTATCCCATTTGATACTAGATTGTTCACAATATATAATATTAGACAACATGTAAACATTCAAATGATTCTCAATTAAACTGGCCAGAAATAAATGTATATACTTCAAATAAATATTTTCAGTATACACTAACAATCTCCCACTTATACTCAAAATATTCTATGTGTAAATCAGTGTTTATTTAATCCACTATTACATAAAAATCTATGTGTCCATCCATCTGACTCCTATCGCTTCCACATGCTTGTCAAAAATCTTGGCTGGCAAGCTCTTTGTGAAAGGATCTGCCCGGTTGTCTTCTGATGATATATGAGCCACAACTATATCCCCTCGCTTTACGATTCCTCGTATGAGATGATACTTACGTTCAATATGTTTAGCTGCTTTGTGGTCTCACGGTTCCTTTGAATTTGCCACAGCACCAGTGTTATCACAATACACTGTCAAGCTCCTAGGCAAATTAGGTACCACATCTAAGTCCAAAAGGAAGTTCCTGAACCATACAGCCTCTTTGGCAGCCTCAGAGGCCGCCACGTACTCGGCCTCCATGGTGGAGTCTGCAATGCATTTCTGCTTTACACTCCTCCATATAACGGCTCCACCTCCCAAAGTAAAAACATATCCCGAGGTTGATTTCCTCTTATCCCTATCTGATTGGAAATCTGAATCAGTATATCCCAAAGGAAATAGATCTGAGGCCTTGTAAATTAACATATACTCCTTAGTCCTTCTCAGGTACTTGAGTATAGTTTTTATTGCACTCCAATATTCCTGACCTGGGTTCGACTGATATCTACTAACCATGCCTACAACAAAGCAAATGTCAGGCCTCGTACATAACATAGCATACATTAAGCTTCCACATGCTGAAGCATAAGGAACTGCTTTCATGCTCTCTATATCCTTAGGTGTCGAAGGACACTGCTTCTTAGATAGAGCAACTCCATGCTTAAAAGGTAGAAAACCTTTCTTGGAGTTCTGCATGTTAAAACGAGATAATACTTCATCAATGTAGGGCTCTTGAAATAAAGCCAACATCCTTTTCTTGCGATCCCTTATAACTTTGATCCCAGGGATGTATGCCTCTTCACCTAAGTCCTTCATGTCAAATTGTTTGAACAACCATGCCTTTACTGATGACAACATCTCAACATTGTTTCCAATGAGTAAAATGTCATCTACATATAGTACTAGAAAAACCATTGCATTACCTTCACTTCTCTTATACACGCACGATTCGCTTGGACTTTGATCAAATCCATATGACTGGACTGCCTGATTAAAATGAATATTCCAGTCTCTAGAAGCTTGTTTAAGTCCATAAATAGACCTCTTAAGCTTACATACCAGATGCTCTTGGCCTTCCTTAATGAATCCTTTTGGTTGCTGCATATAGATGGTTTCTTCAAGACTTCCATTAAGAAAAGCTGTCTTGACATCCATTTGCCAAATCTTATAATCGAGATGAGCTGCTATAGATAAAAGAATACGGATTGACTTAAGCATGACTACCGGTGAAAAGGTTTCCTCATAATCGATACCTTCTTTCTGAGTATACCCTTTCGCAACAAGTCTTGCTTTCCAGGCTTTCACCTTTTTATCTAATCCCCTCTTATTCTTGTAGATCCACTTACATCCAATAGGTTTTATACCTTTGGGTGGTTCCACGAGCTCCCAGACCTGATTAGAATACATTGATTCTATCTCAGATTCCATCGCCTTTTGCCAAAGATCTACATCTTTGTCTTGTACTGCCTCTTCGTATATACGGGGATCATCATCATGTTCACCAGAGACCAAGTCTGAAGACTCTCCGAAAAACATGAATCTATCAGGCTGTTGAATAACCCTCCCACTACGTCGAGGCACTGGTGCGGTATTAGTGACAGGTTGTCCATTTTGTTGTGGTTGTTCTACTTGTACTACAGCTTCATGGGTAATATCTGTCCCTCCCACTAGTTCCTCTAAAATGACACTACTCATGGGTTTGTGATTCATTATATATTCCTCCTCTAAGAATCTTGCATTGGTGCTAACAATGACATCCCGGTTCTTCGGATTATAAAATAAATATCCTTTTGTTCCCATGGGGTAGCCTACAAACAACTTTACTTCTGTACGAGATTCTAACTTAGTCGCGTTCTTGTTCAGCACATGTGCTGGACAACCCCATATTCGAATATGTCTTAGACTCGGTTTATCCCCGGTCCACAATTCTAAGGGGGTTTTAGGAACCGACTTAGAAGGTACTAAGTTCAGAAGATAAGCTATTGTCTCTAAGGCATGTCCCCAAAACGACTTGGGTAAATCCGAATAACTCATCATCGATCTAACACTCTCTAAAAGAGTCTGGTTCCTTTTCTCTGCTACACCATTCTGCTGGGGTGTGCCTGGTGCAGTTAACTGGGATTCTATCCCATTTTCTGATAAATATTCCCTAAATCCTCCAAGCAAGTATTCGCCACCACGATCTGATCGTAGTGACTTGATACTTTTATTAAGTCGCTTCTCCGTTTTAGCTTTGTACTCTTTGAACTTATCAAAGCACTCAGACTTACGGCGCAAAAAATAAACGTACCCATATCTAGAATAATCATCATTGAAAGTGATGAAATATTCATAACCACCTCTTGCTTGGATATTCATGGGTCCACATAAATCAGAGTGAACCAATTCTAACAGTTGTTTGGCTCTATTCCCCTTTGCCTTGAAAGGCCTATTAGTCATTTTACCTTCCAAGCAGGATTCACAAACTGGAAATGGCTCTACTGCCAATGAGCTTAAAGGCCCGTCTACTACCAGTCTTTGAATCCTCCTCAAGTTAATATGACCTAATATCAAGTGCCAAAGATATGTTTGGTTCATACTAGAAGGTTCCTTTCTTTTAGTAGAGTTAGTAGATGTGTTGTTCAATTCCCTAAATTGCAGTTGCAGTGCAGGTTGACTAGGATTAATTATATACAAATTGTCATGCAATGTACCAGAACATATAATTCGTTTATTCATCATAATAGAAATATTACGATCCAAACAAACATTATAACCATCCAAAGCAAGTTTAAAAATCGAAATTAAATTCCTTCTAAAAGAAGGTACATAAAGACAATTGTTCAAAACCAAAATCCTATCAGAACCAAAAGATAAATGAATAACTCCTACTGCAACTACTGCTAATTTCGTAGCATCTCCCATGAACACGTGTATCTCACCATCTCTAAGCATTCTGGATAGCCGGAACCCCTGCATAGAATGACAAACATGATCAGTGGCTCCTGTATCTACACACCAAATGCTCGTAGATATAGCCGCTATAAATGTTTCTGTAACTAGAGAAAGAGATATACCAGTATTGTTTGTCTTCTTAGGAAGAGGACAATCTTGTTTCCAGTGACCTGACTGTTTGCATCTGAAGCACTTTCTTTTAGGCTTTTTCACACCACCCTGAACTCCCACTGCCTTCACAGCTTTCTGTGTCTGAGCCTTCTTCTTCTTAATACCTTTCGGATTAGAGGAAGAACCTTTCTCAGCCACATTCACTTGAACATTCTGCCGAAATAATCCTCCAGCTGCCTGAAGTTCTTTCAGCTGTTCCGCGAGAGTATACTGCCTCTTGTTCATGTTGTAATTCAAGCGGAACTGTTCAAAACTCTTGGACAAGCTCATAAGGATAATGTCAATCTGGGTTTTCCCGTCAAGTTCAGCACCAATTATCTCTATCTCATTCAGATGTGACATAATCTTGAGAACATGATCTCTTACAGGTGTGCCTTCAGCCATCTGAGTGTTCATTAAAGCCTTCATGGCTACTTGCCTAGCAGCCCTATTCTGATCGCCAAAAAGTTCCTTGAGATTAAAGAGCATATCCGAAGCAGTGGCCATAGACTGATGCTGATGCTGCAAAACACCCGACATTGCTGCCAGAATGTAACATCGCGACATCTCATCAGCCTTAATCCACCATTTATAATACTCTTTCTCATCTTCAGGAGCATCAGCAGCAGGCTGATCAGGCTTGGGTTCATAAGTGCAAAACTTGTACTCCTCAGCAGTCAACACAATTTCCAAATTCCGTTTCCATTCAATATAGTTAGGTCCGGTAAGTTTGTTATCCTTAAGTATGGTGAATAGTGGATTAAAGCCCATTTTATCCTGAGAATCATGCATAAAAACATCACATAAATAAGGGTGCATTAATTATTAAGAGCTATTGATTCTTCTAACAATTATTAAAATTAAATGCACTAACATCTAAACACCATAAGTTTCTGGTACGCCACGATGTGTGACATGTATACCACCTAATTTTGTTTAAATGTTACTTCAGTCCTATTACTAAACAATATGCCACGTTGGGGTAGACTATATTATTTTTCATAGCTAAGTGTATACCATCATCAAATCTTAAATTATTCAAAATCTATGAAACTTGGTACGCCACGATGGGTGGCGTGTATACCTTCCAATATTCGTAATTTTTCCTTGAATAGAATACTTCAATTCAATATTCATCAATGGTTTGATTTCCAGGTAGTGGAGGAGTCACATCGGTCTCGCTTAATACCCACAGCCTTACAAGTTCGATGAACCCATTTTTGACAAAATCGCCCCATATCAGAAATAAAGAAAATTCGTATTTATTCCTTTTTAAAATTTATTAATTTAAGAAGTTTGTTCTAGTAATTTCTATAACATTCTAGACACCATAAATTACATGCCATGATGGGTGACGTATATATAATTTATATTCATCTTTATGTTAAATTACATACAACCAATAATGGAGACCATGGGATTTAATTTCATATTAATTCCCTCTCCCACTTAGAATTTTTTATTAAAATTGAGGAATTTTAAAATTAAATGGGGCCCTATGTCGTTACAATTATGTCTAATCATGCATTCAAAATACACACATAATTTTAGCAACATATAATATTTAATTAAAGCAATAAATAAAATTTATGTCCATGTCGTCCTAATTATGTTAAACATGCAATTTTAAAGGAATTACACACATAATTAACGACACACATAATCAATAAATTAAAGCAATAATTAAAAATTAATGGAAAAAATTAAAATAAATTTTCCACTATTATGGCCCTTTGAAAAAAAATCCAGCTCTCGAGAAAAAAAAATCTGCCGCCAACACCTGTTGCGCATGCCAGACCTGCGTTACAGCCAATCTAGGCGTGTTGCGCAGGTACGGCCAACGTTACAGCCAAAATAGGCATGTTGCGCAGGTTCGGCCTGCGTTTCCGCCATAACTCGACATGGTGCGCAGGTTCGGCCTACGTTACCCCTGTTTCTGCTGATTTTCCACGCGCCAGCCGCCAGTGCCTCATCTGTTGAGTTTTGTTTTGGTTTTTGTACGATCCAAACACCAACAGCAGCCCCTTGTGTTGCACAGCGGAACAAAAAACCACCGGAATTGATTTTCGATCGCACATAATTATTACAAAATACCCGGAACAATTACAAAAAAAATAGATCTAATACAAAACTAATTTTGTAAAATCTATTCTAACACGAACAACCCTCGTGTAAATTACAACCACGATTAAACCACGTGGAAACTAAAACAAAAATTAACCACGATTAAACCACGTGGGATCCAAACACATAATTAAAATATACATGGCCATAATAGTGGATTAACAACCTGCATCAAAACCAATATAAGCAAAACACTATATATACGCATATATAATTGCGACATGGACATTATATCATAAAACGTAGAACCCATTACCAGGCTCTTGATACCAATTATTGGGAACCACGGGCTTGTGGTGTTACTACATTTTACGATAAAGATTACGAAAAGAAAATCACCTTGTTAACGGTTGATTCCACGCTCTTCTATTGTATTCCCAAATTCCCTTGAGCGAAGTGTGGCCTCCGTCTTCTCAGTTATCCTCCCTTCTTACTTCTTGGTGGCTACGATAACCAAGCAAGAAGAGAATAAGAATATACATAGGCTACAATAGGGACCATGGATAATTAGGTTGGGCCTTATAATTACATCTTGAGCCTAGCCCAATGTAATTAAATATTAATTCAATTCACTAAAGAATTAATATTTGCACTACCTTTCCTAATACCGCAATTTAAATAATTAATTCGGTTCCAATATTATTTGCTTATTAAATTCCCCATGTTTAAATATCACATGTCCATTAATTAAATAAATTACTAATAATATTATTTAATTAATATCTTTTATCCTTGATCATCCACTCAGCCTTTATTTAATTATGCCAGAATAAATTCCACCTGCAGTGTTTCACATAATTAAATCTTTTTGAGCTTTCCAGGGGACATCATTAACCTGAATATTATCAGGACATATATTCCTTCAATAAATAATATCCACCATGTATATAATTCCATCACCCAAATATAATGATATAATTCAGAAGAATTACTTCATATATAAATCAAAGCATGTAAATAATATACACGTGTCAATTACTATTTCCGGATTAAGAACCTAAGCATTAATAATAACATAGAATCTTAGTTCTCCTTCTTAATCAGTATTAAGGGAACAATTCTAAATTTGATCCTGTTCAATATACACAAAGTATACTAGTATTATTTATTAGTCAATATAAACTAATCTAAATAATACTACAG
>NW_027417480.1:0-110684 GCF_009905375.1 Apium graveolens | reverse complement strand
GATCATTATTTCCACCATTATCACCATTTGATCCTGAATCAGCATTGCCCTAAACTACAGGCACAGTTCTAGTAATTTCAGGTTCTATTATATCCAAAGGATCATCTGATAGATTCTCAATTTCCAGATCTTCTCTCTGCAGGCTTGACAACTTGGTGTCATCGAATATTACATTAAGGCTTTCAATCACCTTCTGATCAAAGATCACATAAACCCTGTAAGCTTTAGATTCCAGAAAGTAGCCAAGAAATATGCTTTCTTCTGCTTTAGCATCAAACTTTCCTAGATGTTCATTTCCTTCCTTTAGCACAAAGCATTTAGTACCAAAGACATGAAAGTATTTTAGTGTTGGTTTCTTGTCAGCCATAATCTCATAAGGAGTCTTGTCATGATCTTTGTTAATCAGGGTACGATTTTGAGTGTAATACGCTGTGTTGACAGCTTCAGCCCAGAAGTAGGTGGGAAGTCTTGATTCACTTAGCATAGTCCTTGCTGCTTCAACCAAGGTACGATTCTTCCTTTCTACTACCCCGTTTTGTTGTGGGATCCTTGGGGCTGAGTACTGTCTCGAAATACCTTTCTCCGTACAAAATTCATTTAGAAATGCATTCTTAAATTCTGTCCCATTATCTGATCTGATCTTTCTAACAGGTAATTTCGCTTCCATCTCAATCTTCTTTATATGATCCACTATTAGCTGAGGTGCTTCATCCTTGGATTGTAAAACCAACACCCATGTGTACTTGGAGAAATCATCAACCATTACTAAAGCATATCTTTTCCTTGATGGTGACAATACGTTCACTGGACCAAATAAATCCATGTGAATCAATTGAAGAGGTTCAGTTATACTTGTCATTTCCTTGCTTCTGTGTGATGTTTTCTTTTATTTCCCTTTTTCACATGCTTTACAGAGTCCTTCTTGATGGAATTCTATATGTGGTAACCCTCTCACTAGTTCTCTCTTGATCAGAGAGTTCATTGTTTTGAAGTTCAAGTGCGAGAGCTTCTTGTGCCATAACCAACTTAGTTCAGATGAAGCTTTGCTGTAGAAACATCTGCTTACTCCATCACAGGTAGACTTCAAGTCAGCTACGTACAGATTACCTTTCCTTACTCCCTGTAAAGCAAGCTTCTCATCTTTCCTGTGAGAGATGAAACATCTTTCTGTTCTGAAATCAACATTGTATCCCCTGTCACAAAACTTACTTATGCTCAGAAGATTATGCTTTAATCCTTCTACAAGAGAGATATTCTCAATGATGACATTGCCAATTTTCAAATTGCCATATCCCATAGTAAATCCTTTGATGTCATCTCCAAAGGTAACTATAGGGCCAGCTTTCTCAACCACACCTATGAGCAGGGACTTTTCTCCTGTCATGTGCCTAGAACACCCACTATCAAGTATCCACATGATCTTTTCTTTTCTTACTTTACCCTGCAAACACAGATTGATTAAGAAGACTTTGGTACCCAAGATTTCTTAGATCCTGAAGGTTTAGGAGTAGAAACAGAATCAATAATTGAACCCTTAATAGGCTTAGCTTTCACTTTGGATGGCTCCTTCTCAGTGTTAGTCTCAACAGAGTTGTCAGACTTAGAAATAGGAGTAACAGTCTTGTCTTTTGTGTGCTTATTACTCATGCTTGTCTTAGTGTTGATTCAAGTGTTAGCAGTTGCATAAAAAGCTTTAAAATAATTAGACATGGTAACAAATGCACATGGCATACATCCAACTACCACAAGGTTCATGAAAACTAAGCATGTTAGGCATGACAGGCATACTGGAAGTTGCAATAGATTATACTTTACCTTTAGTGCATGCATGTGTAAGATGTGCAGCAGAATTGCAATTATTACAAAGCTTCCTAGATGCAGATGGGGAAGATGCAAAATCAGATTTCTTATTAACACATACCTTGCCATTCCTGTTCTTCTTAGTCTTAACCTTAGCACTCTCACCAGTCTTAGAGTTGACTATAGGTTCTGGTTTCTTAAGAGTTTCAGGTTCCTTACTATCCACCTTAGTACCTAGGTCAGCTTTGGATTTAGCTTTCATAGCTGAAGCCTTAGGAGTCTTAGGGGATTCATCTACCTTCTCTCTATCTTCAGCAATCAATTCCTCATTGATCAGCAAACTTACTTCATCCAAAGGTTCTGAAACAGACTCAGTGAATATCGGAGATACAGCATCCTTAATAACATATGGAACCTTTTCTGAGACAAACATGTTTATCTCTGATGTGTCACTATGTTTCTTACTATTCAGCTTAGAATAGTCAAGTCCTATTGAAGTCTTAGATTTAAATCTTTAACTATCTATTATCTCCTTCTGAGTCAAAGCTGTATTCTTAAACGCCTGTAACTTCTTTTCTAAGTCAGCAATTTGGGTTCTAAGAATGGCCTCTATTTCTGCATTGTACTTAACCTTATTCTCTAGATACTCATTCTTTTGCTTAAGGTCTTCTAGTCCAACTATAAGCAATTCTAGTTCTTCATTCCTAGAGGTTAAACTCTCAGATTTAAGAACTAACTTATCATTTTCCATTTTATATGCAAGCATGCTTGTATGAACATTATACAATTCTAAAGTAAGTTCATGCACATTAAATTTATATTCAGATACAGACATTTCTATAGTGGTAAGTTCGGGAACCTGAGATGGTCGTAATGATTCCTCTGCAGAGTCTTCCATGAGAGCCAGATTTACACTTCATCCGAATCAGTATCATCCCAGCTTTTTCCTTCAGCGATGTAGGATCTCCATTTTTCCTTTACCACATAAGCATTCGGCTTCTGTTTCAGCTTCTCATTCTTCCTTTTAAGATCTTCATAAGTTTCCTTCCTTTCATATGAATCATTTGGTTTAGCTGCCTTGGGCTTTCTGCAATCAGATGCAAAGTGCCCTAACTCATTATAGTTGTAGCATCTGGTTTTGCTCTTATCAACCCAGCTTCACTTGTAGCCTCCTCTGGAGCTTGACCCTGACGAGTGGCTTCCTTTCTGAAATCTCCCTGATGAACCCCTTGGTTTGTAGTTGGGCTTTCTTCTGAATCTAACATGACTAAATTTTGCAGCCATGTATGCCATAGATTTGTCCTCCAACTGCTCAAGTTCCTCTTGAGTATAGAACTCACTTTCATCTTCTGGCTCACCATGAGTAATTTCAGCTACGACAATTTCTTTAATTGTTGAAGAGGGTGCAACCTTGTTTTCCTGAGATTCTGGTTCACGAACTACGAGTGCAGTGGTTTTTGCAAGTGCCGTACTCTTACTGTCAACAGAACCAGATCCATAGATAATGGTTCTTTGCTCTTGCTCCAGCTCATGTGTTCTTAACTTACCATAGATCACATCCAGGGACATAGTGATAAAATCTGATCTTTCCCTGATTGATGTATTCTTTTATTCCAGGTGAACTGGGAGCGTCAGCATAAACTTTCTGTTAGACTCTCGTATGGGGAAGACTTTCCCTTGCAGCTTTAATTCACTTAACAGTCTTGTATATCTCTCAAAGAGTGAAGACAGTGCTTCTTCGAGTTGAAGTTTGAATGCCTCATACTGAGTCGTCAGAATATCCATCCTGTTTTCTTTAACTTCCTCTGTTCCTTCCATCAAAAGCTCAATGGTCTCCCACATATCTTTTGCACTGTTACTTCCTAGAAGCTGATGGCTCATATCCTTATCGATCGATTGCACAATTATGAGTGGAAGGCTTGTGTCCAGATTTATCAACTCCTTATCGGTTTCCGTATATTTAGACGGATACCTGGGAGTAGATGTGGAAGGAATTTTTACACCCGTTGCAGTTGTGGATTCAGCAATTACTTCCATCGGAACATAAGGTCCATTCAGTAGTATCCCAATATAAAGTGGATTCGAAGCTTTCATAAATAGCATCATCTTTTTCTTCCATAGGTTGTAATTATCTCTGTCAAATAGAGGAACCTTTATGCTTCCAATTCTTTGGTTATTCATTTTCTTGGCGGAATTAAATTATTTAAAATTCAAAAAATTTCAAGATAATAAATTCAGCAACATAACATTCTGTTTACAAGGATAATAAATGTGAAGCTTTAATGGAGCTCTCGTAAACTTTCTGTGTTTGTTGAAGAAGATAACCAACTGAATTGAATTACATTCAATTGCTGCTTTGTAGTCTTTCAAAATTAAATAGACAGCTGGCCAATTATTGTCCACACAAATCATTTAACTTTGCTGCACATTGAATCAGTGAACAACACCTCTATGGTGATAAGCTTTCTCTGTGTATTCTCTGTGGCGACAGCTCTGTGGCGACAGCCTCTATGGCGACAGTTGCCTTGAGCAATTGTTCCAACACTTCTGTGGCGACAAGAGCTTTTGTGGCGACAAAGTTGCCTTAGAGCAATATCTCTGTGGTTACATCTCATGTGGCGACAGGGGTGCCTTAGTGCCATTTCTCTGTGGTTATATCTTCTGTCTCTTGGTCAAACCATTCGTCAATGTATCAATCATTTTTCTTCTGTTAATTGAATCAAAATACTTCCTTGAATGTTGATGTTAGGTGCACTGGTCTGGTTCACAAACAACTAGTACTGAGAGGATCCTGATTCAATTTGTCTTGTGATTCTGAGTTGATACATACTGATGTTTATCCATTGCTTCTTTCACTGAACCCTTGATCTGTAACATTTGAAGTCAATACATGCAACTGATACTTAAGGCCCTTTGATGTCTTATTCTTCATGGCTGCTTGAACATAGTAATGAACTTCTCTCTATGATCTGTAGGAGGACTTAATGAATCAATCACATCATTTGGTTCTTTGTGTTTATCTTGTCTTCATCTGAAGGGTTCCTGTGCTTCACCGTTTAATAATGTTTATCTGTTTTCATGTTGAGTTATAAATCCTCGATTACATGTTACATTACATTATGCTTTACAGTATTAATGCATATTGATTGATGTTGACTTCCCTATTTTAGCGCGGGTAGGTTGTGAGCATCAAAGTTCGTATTAATATCTAATTTGATATGACAACAAAATAAGTATTAATTTTAAGAGTTCAATTTTGAATAAAGTTTCTGATTTAATCCATAATCATTGTTTTATGTTATTGTTGTTTACGATATTTTCGTAAACACTATTTTACGAGTTTTATTCTCGTCAAGATTCAAAGTATTGCTGAAGCATTTCACTCAAAAATATCAAAATGGTTTTGAATACAATTAAGGAACCAATTCTGGGGTTCCTCAACTAAAATTTTATAATTCAACAATTATGATTTTAAATGTTCTACTCTAATGCAGATGTCGGTTTTATATTAAAAGACCCTATATATATCATAATGATCTTGCTGAGCATTTCTTTCGCTCATACTTGTCTGTTTTCAAATTTTACCTCTAGTGAGGATTGGCTTGCGCTGTTTAGCTGCGGAATTCGAGGAAGCAAAAACGAAGCTTTTGGAAGGTGGTTGGTCCAGGGTTTGCGAACTAGTGTAAGTTTTATTGTATAAAGTTGTTTATATCATATTATATTATATTAGAGTTGTGTATTTTATAGTTGGGCCTAGTATACTTCTTTTTGAAGTTATACTAGCGGGTTAAGTTTTGAGATTGAGGATTGTTGAAAAGAGTTTTAACAGAAAGTGAAAAATTTATTTGTGGAATTTGGAATTCTTGTTTCTAGAACTGTAACCTTAAAATATCTTGGATTAGTTTGGGATCATAGATGCTAAATATCTTCCGCTGGCATTTGCATCTTGATTTAACAGGTTAATTTGTGTTGAGGTTTTATAGTGACGACCAAATCCTCTGACCCCGGATTTGGGGGCGTTACAGGTTGGTATCAGAGTTGAGGTTATAGTAAACTAGAAACGAGAGTGTGTAGGAGTGTGTATTGCTATGTGAGAACGTTTGAGCTCATATTGAGTTCGTGTTGGACTATCGGATATAGTACCAACGATTAAGTTAAGATAAGGCAGATTCGTTTGAGATGATTATGCTGAGCTGGATAGAACTCCGGGAAGCTGTAAACTTCTATGGTGGAATCTTTCGAGGCTACTATGATTTGACGACAATGAAGATTATCGATATCCGTGGAACATGAAGAAGTGTCTAGAATCATATGGCGAGTCAACAGAAGAGTTCAAATAGAAGATAAGTATTAAGACCTTGGAAATACCTTCTCTTTCTATAACTTCTTTTGACATCTCTCAAAAAGGGGTATCAGTTAGAGGATATATTCCCTAACACCCGTTTATTCATTTTGTGCCAGAATTTTGTTCTCTGGATTTTATTTCCTTCAGAAATATCAGCTTTGGAATCTTTTTAGTTTTATTCATTTAATTTTGAATTCCTTTGATATTCTTTTATTCTGACTGAGATGAACAACCCTAACTATAGGGGACACAAGGTATACTTGTCTGTGTGATAGGAGTTGGATGGGATGCCATCACTTGTGTGTGTTGTGACTACAAGAAGGTTAACAACCTTTAGTAGTGTCCTAGTTTGGGAACGCAATACTAAGTTCGTTTGACCATATTGATCTCTCAGTTATTCTCTTGTTTCAACAATACTCTTTCACAAATTCATATTTTGGTCCTGTTATGACTTAAAATTCTTTCCTCTTTGAAATTCTATGATTTTATCATCTCAAATATTCGAAGGTATGCCAATCAAGTTAAGCTGAGTTTTCCTGGTCAAGTCAAAGCAGGGTTATGTGATGGGATTACCAAGAGCAACAGTGGACTGCGATGCGATTAAAATATCAGTGGCGTATAACGAAGTCAATCTGTTTCTTTATTTCTCTCTCTATTTATCTCTATCTCTCTTTCTTTTTCTTTCCCTCTATCTTTCTCTCTGTTCTTCTTTCTCGCAATCAGTAAAAATGATTCTATTGAGAAATTGGTCAAAAGATGTGCATGGAACAATATTGCAGAGTGAAGCTCTCGTGGTAACTGTTTGGTATAAGGAATTGCAATGTTATCGGAAATTTTGGGAAAAGTTACTTATGCAAGATTGGGAAGTTGGTTAGAGGACCCTTAGTGCTTTCTTCTGCTGATTCCGAGGAAGGAATCCTTATAAGGGGGGTAGATTGCAATATCCCGTATTTTTAGAATTATTATAAATATTATTTGAATATATATATGTGCTTTTATGATTTATAAGGAATAAAATTGTGGATATTTTATTCCTGTTTGACGAGTTGGTATTATTAAATGGTAATGTGCTAATTGTTAAGTGTTATATCGATCCTTATTAATTTCTGAAAATATTTACTTAAATGTATTATTTTCAAAAGTTTATTTGAAAACCGATCATTTTATTGATATCGGTAAATTGGGTTCGTTTAGTAATATTAGGGATTGGATGGATTTTCGGTCTGCTATGTATAACGACCCGTGTAAATTCGAATTATTTAAATATGTGATTATTATGGAAATTATTAAATAAAATATGTGTATTGGTAGTACCAGCAGTGTATTGTGTGTTACCATTTTTATATGTGACTGTGGTCGCATAGGGATTATTTGTAAATAGTGAGTGGTATTGTTCTGTTCCACTTTAAAAAGTGGAGTTAATTGCAGATCTATTTCCATAAATATTTGAATGATCTCTAAAATTAGTTTTATAATTTTATAATTACAATAATTATTTTTAGATCTTTATAAAATTGAGAAATCACTATTTCATTAATTATTTATTTTTAAATGATTTTCTGAGTGTGTTTAATAGTAAAATCCATATTTAATTATGGAAAACTTCAAAAATTATGAAACTCATATTTATATAAGTTGGGAATATTCCGGTAATTTTAAAATTATTTTGGGAATTTTCGGAGTTAATTTCATCCGCGCGTCGATTCGTTTAATTGAGAAAGGCGGGTATAAATTGTATTTCAGAAATTATTTTAAAATTATGAAATTTATGTTTTTATTTACTTCGGGATATTTATAACATTTTAAGATTGTTTTCATAATTTTCTGGAACCTTTTTAAATGCAACTCGGATCGTAAATATCCAAACACGGAACAAAAATCAGGTCTCCAGGTAGAATCAATACACGTGTTTAGTTTATAGGATGGTCCTGAATACGTGTCAACTGCTGAAATTTTGCTATATAGAAAACAATAAAATAAATAATAGATGGTTCCCACCCCTGTAGTCTCTTCCTTTTATCTCTAATCTCTCGGCTCTCTCTCTCTTTCTGGGAATCTCTCTCGATCCCTCCCCATTCTCTTCCTCTTGATCATGCCCTGTTACCCCTTTTCTTTTCTTCCCTTTTATTCCAGTAAGTTGGATTGTCTGCTTCCTTATGTTTCTTATCGCCGCCGTCCCTTGCTTTCCGGCAAGGCGACTGTGGTGGCGTGTGGGTTACCTGTCCTGGGTGCGTGATGCAATTATCTGTGTTGCGCTTCTTGTTCTTGTCTGGATACCATCTTGTTCCATTTGTATCTTGTGCTGCCCGTTGTTGTTTTGTCCGATTGTTTTTCCGGCGTGTGTATACACGCGGGTGTATGTATAGTTATTTGGTTGGTTATACTGATTAGCCTAGCAATTTCTTGGGACTATTCGGAGTTTTTTTTTTTCAATAAAGAAAAACCCGAATGATTCTCTGAAAATTTCCTCGAGTTATTGATGTTTAGGTTATTCGAAGTTTTTAAGGAAATAATCGGTAGAATTCGTATTGGAAACCCAGAATTATTCGGGCACCGATGAATTTTACCGCCGTTGACGGTGAACTTTGGTGAGTCGACGGTGGACGGTGATGAATTTATTCTGAGTCCTAATTTTCATGAAATAAATCAATTGATTCGTGAAATTATTTTTGAAATGAGAATTTTATTTTACATTAAGTCAAGTACGTAGTTTAGTTGACAAATTGTAATTGGATTGATTGTTGGGTTAAACTGAGGATTGGAATTGTGGTTATTATGAATTGGATTGTCGTTATTGAATTGACGTCGATTGATGTTTCGACGGGTAGTCCGATAAACAAAGGGGATGCTGCCCGATTTCCGTGAAAATTGAACTACGGAAATACGGGAGCGTATCTGAGGATTATCGGGACGTCGAGCGAGTATAAGTAAATACATATACATATGTTTATACAGAACCTGATTGTATGATGTGTTGTATGTTTTGACCAAAACACAGTAACCCTAATTTCGTAAAATGACGAGTATACGTATTTTCTGAAAATGAACACCGGATCGATTTCGAGAATATGAACCCTAATTGTTTTCTGTGTTATTCTAATATGAATAATTACGAGTCGGATTTGAATATCGTTGGGTAAGAATTAGTATCGAGGATATGTCAAGCATACCTAGACGTCTAACATAGGGTATTTCGACCCTGTAGGTTATAGTCGAGAACCTGAAAGTGGACGATGGACTAAAGTTAACATAGTGGTCAGTCGACGAGCTCAGTAGAGTTTCAACAGAAAGACCTGAGTGTCGAAGTCGAATCCAATGGGATCTAGTGGTTGGACGTAAAAGCCTAAGCGGCAGAGTTGGTCCAGAATTGATCAGTAGTAGTTGTAAAGACTTGTAAGGCAAGTACTTCCAAACTATATATCGCAATTATTTTCGAACTGTTTCATAAAATGTCACTCTAATTCATAATAACTCTTATTTACATTGCAAGAGCATTAAACTATTTACCCTTGAATCCCTGATTTTTCTTGATCTTGAGTCGTAAGCCTTGTTCTTTATAAACCATCCTTTGTTGATCCTCAGACACTAAACCACAAAAATATAATACTATTTCCCAAATGTTTAACTACCAAACACCAAACACCAGAAGAAAATGGTTTGAAAACACAGGAACTTTTATACTCCAATCATTCCTAGTAACATCAAAGAACCATATCCTGAAAAATCATTACTGGTTTGATACCTGACCCTTATGCAAACTGAAAACCGTTTCTTATACATACCCTGATATACCCTTGAGATATCCATGAGTTTTCTTACGTTTTTATGCAAATGTTTAACATCATCGATTATGATCTTGTGTTATTAAATCATATTGTTATCATATTGAACTACTTTAGGATTGGATAGTTTTTATATACGTGGACCAGATTCGTGGTCAGACCATACCAATGGTCAAGTTAGGCCAATGTGTGCCTTGGATCCAGTAATTAGAGCAGTGTTGTGTGCTTGCTCGGGGTTAGTGCGTGACTGATCAGCAGCCTAACCTTGGTTTTTAAAATTTAAAATGAATATCCAATTTTAATGATTAGTTAAAAAGAAACTTGATTCCTTGGAATCATCTCATTTGATTATTGTTTAACCTCAGTTATCACTATTATGACTTGCTGAGCTAGTTAGCTCACCCTTGCGATTCTTTTATATATTTTACAGTTGAAAAGAATATGGATGATAGTGGAGTTCCCCAGTCCAAAGTGCGGGCTAAGGTTTCAGTTGAGTTGAATCGAGCTAGCAGAAACTTCATGCGGTATAGAGATAGTCAAACTATAAGAATGATTGTATTATCAATTATAAGTTAAATTCATTGGGATTTGGTACGTTGTAATAAAGGTTAGGATTGTGGCTTGTTTTCATACTTTAACCTGTTGCGATCCGTGGTTATGTAAAGCAGGGTCATTGCAAATAATATTTCTTATTCAGGTTTATATATTGTATATATGTTGTGGACCCCAAACTTCTGACCCGGGTTTGGAGGGCGCCACAGGTTGGTATCAGAGCTACAGGTTATAAGTCACTAAAAAAAGCTTAGATTGTCGGGATTGGGTAGAGGGTTAGGATTAGGAATAGGAAATAGAAAGATAAGACATTGTGAGGTTGAGTGCGATGGTATAGTAGGTCTTTGGCACAATTCGTATTACGATTTGGGATTCTCAGCTTGCGACGTGATTTCCAGACAACGGCAATGGGAGATCTTGATTCCCCGGTGTCATTGGATCATTTGGAACTTTCTGTTCGAGGATCGTCACCTTCTCCCAGATTGGATTTGCACCTTGTTCCTTCACCAGCATTAATGGTACTACCTTCTGGTATAACGATTGCACTTCTTCAAGCTATTCTACGCTAATTTTCCGCCTCTTGATGCGAGATTACCTATTCATGAACTTCTATCTGTTTATTCTTGTTTCATTGGACATTCGGCTGTGTGTGTATCTCTTTAGTTTACCCTACATCCTGTTCTATATCCCCAGTTTAGAACTTGTCCTATGAAGCGATTGTACCTACGAGGATGGATTCGAGAATTGCAGTAAATGGTGAGCGCTTGAGATATAAATAAAGGTGAGAAGAAGTTTAGAAAGAAGATTTAAGTGTTTCAGAGGATAGATGTTATCGGGTTAAAAAAATTTCTTAGTGACTAAGCCACCTGTGAATAAGTATGGGATGAACCAGATGAATTTTGAAAGAGTAAGAGAGAAAAGTATAAACCTGGGAATTTTGTGAAATTAAATGACGATGATATGATAAATGCGATATGTAAAGTAGTAATGTGATGTGATACGAGCAAAATTTGTTCTATGAAATAGACTTGTTGACTATTGGATAGCATGTTCTACTTAACTACTGCAACGATAATGTCGGGAGTATTACCAGTATGGGCGCCTTGATGTGAAGCTACGAATAAGATAACATGCAACGACAATTGAAGTTTTCGTCGATTAAGGAAGGCAAATGGACCCGATAAAGGAGAAAAGGTAGATTGGAGTGAACGAACTTTTATGTAATTGTTTCTTTAATATGGTACCTTGTTATAGGTCGGAAGGACAACAACCAACTCATATAGTAAGGACAACCAGGTTCGTGATTTTCCAAACTTTTTAAACAAGTTTTCGAAAAAGATTTCCCTTTACAAATTTTTAAAAGCCTTTTCGAATAAAATGATTTTTAAACATTGGTTGTCAAGTTACTACTTGAGTTTCTTGTTTGTTAGAAAGCCCAGATTACCTCGAAGGATGCTGTTTCAGACTTAGTATTGCTAATTTCGAGAACGAAGTAACCTATGATTATGAAGAAGTTGATTATTCCTAATAGTAAAGTGCAAATATTGTTGATAAAATTTACAACAGAATCAGCGTACGGAGTAACTATACATTCAATTACTAGGGATATCAGAGTTCGAAGAATTCATTGATTTAACAAAAGCCGGAGCGTGATCGAAGAAGATTGGAAAGATTTCCAGACCTCTCTCAAAACAGAATATTATTAACAAAAGGATGGTTATGTCGAATGGTACGTAGTTATTCTAAATTAAAAAGAGAAATCTCGAAGTTACCTGGTAGGAATACCATTATGATCGAATTGTTAAAGTATTATCCGTGTGGGTGCGATATTAAAGACGCAAGACATGACAAGTAGGAATCTACCATCTACCATAATGCTTAAATTGCGAAGACATTTCAGCGGACTTTCTAAAGTTGTTATATGAAACAATGGAGATATAATCGAACAAGCCCGAAAGATGAATACAAGTGAAATGTGGATGGTGACCAATGGTATCGTTCTTGTCCTCAATATTACAGCGTATATTCCCTTTTTGATTCCTAAATAAGTATGAACTTCTTTTCTTAAATAAACTCCTTGCTATGATATTGAAAAGAAGGATATTACATTCCTTTCAAATTTAATTATTTACTTCAATTTTTGCTTTATGATTGGGACAAACAGTGTTATGGTGAGACACTTTGTCAGAATGACGAAGAGTCGGGTGGGACGCCACCTAATCATATGTTGTATGCCATATGGTATGAAAGACTGGCCATCTTAAGTACCAATGTGGTTGTCTCATTCATATTCAAATCCTTGTTTCTTCTTTCTTTTGAACTCTATTTTTGTTGACTTTTAAATCCTTCTAGTCATTTCGTTGTATTGTCATTCTTTGCAAGAGGTTTTCAAGCAGAAATCAACGTATCCTTAATCAAGCGGACGAAATTCCATCTACCTCTTATGCATGGAAAGGAAACACGGGCACATGACGAGGATTACAAATCACTAGCCCAATAAAGAATCCACTAAGAGTCAAGGAAATTTACTCCAATAACGAATGCGTTTTCAAGAACAAGAATATGCGATTTTCTTGTGAAATATGTTATTCAGAATACGTACGTGATGACATGGATAATTAGGGTGAATACCTTATGCATTAAAATATTAAAAGATGTGAGAGAAACTTGATTGTTTATCTCTCAAGGTTTTGTTGATGAAATGAATTACCTTGTTGAATTGATAAGATTATGGTTAAAAGGATTAGCAAGTCTGGAAACATGTAGTTGTTAATTAAGTATGTACCAATGGTGGAATTGAGGTTTCTGGAAATAAGTTATGAAGAATTGATATAATTTGAGATAAGAGGATTTGATATTATTCTAAGGAATGGATTAACTATGGAAGCATGATGCCCAGACAAACAGTCGTGATAAAGAAATAGTCCTAAAGTCGTTAAGTGAGAATATGCTGAGATATAAAGGAAGAAGGAGAGTAAAGAATTTGTTAACGATGATTACGGTGATCAAGATGTGAGCATTATGATAGTCATGAGATACATTAAAGTCAGAAGAAAACAAAATTTGAAGATTTTATAACGATTAAAGAGTTTCAAGATATGTTTCCAAATGGGTTATCTATATTTTCTTCAGATAGAGAAGTGAAGCTCACGATTGACTTAGCACCTGAAATGAAGCCAGTGTCCAAGGCCCCGCACAGAATGGCGCCAGTTAAAGTGAAGGAGGTAGCAAAGTAAATATAAGAAATGCTAGAAGAAGAAGCAATTAAACCCAGTGTATCCCATGAAGTGTACCAGTATTATTTGTTAATAAGAAAATGGAAGTATGAGGTTATGCGTCGACTAAAGCTAGCTCAACAAGATTACTATCAAGAGTAAGTATATGTTACCTCCCACTACTGATTTATTGATCAAACAGAAGAAGCAAAGTATTTTCTAAAATTGATTTAAGATTTGGGTGTTACCAATTGGAGATTGAACCTATGGACATAATCTTTAAGGAATATCTGGATAGGTTGTATTTGTGTTACTTAAAGTCAAGGGAGAACCATGTGATGTATTTAATGACAACGGAGGAGTCGGAGAAGAAAGAAGTTGTATGTAAAGTTGCAAGGTGAAAGTTTTGATGATAGAAAGCGTAAATAATCAGTGAGAAGTAGACCAAAGGAGATCCAGTAGAAATTAAAGTTACTATGAATAAAGAAAGGCTAAAAGCACCAGCAAAGGCAAAAAGTTCTACCATGGACCGATTATTATTGAAAATTTGTGTAAGATTTCTTGAAAGTTGCAATACCTTTGACGAAGCTGACCAGGAAAAGCAAGAAGTTGTATAAAATGGAGAAGGATGAACAAACTTTTATGAAGTTAAAGTAAAGAATGGTTACAGCACCTGCTTTATCACTTTGAAAGTATCAAGGAAATTTGGTAGTTATAGTAATACTTCTCATAAGGGAATAGGATGTGTGTTGATGCCGCACAATAAAATTATTGTATGTGTATCCAGACAACCGAAACCTCATGAGCGGAAGTATCCTACTCATAAATTGGGACTAGTAGAAACAATATTCGTCTTGAAAGATTGGGGAAACATGATATGTATGGAGAAAGGTGTAAAATCTATATGGGCCATAAATGTTTGAAAGATGTATTCATGAGGAAAAGCAAAGGTAGAGGCAAGCGATAAGCAGAAAGGAGAGAACGAACATAGAAACTGTATCAGAAGAATTATCTATGGAATTTTAGAAGTTGGAATTGGAAGTCAGAGGTTATAATCCAAACTGGAGCAAGGATGAATAGTATGACCTTTCAGTCGAAATTGTTAAGGGAAGATAAGGAGATGTCAAAAGAAGATAATGGATCACGATGTTAGCAGTAGTGAGAGGAAATTCATGCACCCAGGAGAATGATCACGATATCCCCAGATTCTCCTCCAGCACTTGGACGCTACAAGCAGAAGAATTAAAGAATGAGATCCCATAGGGAATTCACAATATCGAGTATTTAATCTATTGAAAAAATGCCAAGATATATAGAAACTTAAAGAAAAATAGTGATAACCAGATATAAGAAGGGAATTTCAGAATAGATTGGGAAGTGTTAGGCATGCCAAAGAATTAAAGCGAAGTATTGGAGGCCTAGTAGATAAGGCAGACCCAGGAAGTGGTTTTACAAGAAACAAATCATGAAGTGTATCAATGATGTTAAGGGAGAAAAAGGAATGAAAGTATAAAAGTATGTACTGATCATCGGAAGTCTAATAAAACAATGAATAAGAAGAAGTGAGACCCTATAAAGAATTGATTACTTATGAGACCTAATTTAAAAAGTGTGTTATGTATTGAGAATTAACTTAAGATCTGACCTGAGAAAATATCAGAGATTACGATTAAAGTGAGTTAAGAGCATTACAAGCTATGGTGATATTAGGTGAAATGACGAGTGTATCAGGTAGCTATAAGGAATTAAGGAAACGTGGTGTATAAGGAGTACTTGGATAAGCAAACTGTATTTATTGATAACATCCTCAGCTACTTAAGGAATAAGAAAATCTGCGTGGGATGCCCAAGGATTTTTTCTCCAAAGATCAGAAGGAAAGCAACTATACGTTGAGTCTTCAAGGATGAAATTTTGACTAAAGTTAACAACAGATTCTGAATTAATTCATTAACAACCACCTAAGCAAAACCGTATGGTAACGGATGTTTTAGGCCGACAGAAAGGATTGGATGTAATTAAGACCACCAAGGAGTTAATAAACGAATTGGAAAGAGTGAAATCTGAAGTTCAAATATTTAAAAATAACAGTACATGAAAAAAATGAGATTACTTTTCAGCCTTAACTGGTGGGAAAGAGTAAGAGATGTTCAAATGTTTGGAAACCAAATTGAAAATGAGCACCTGCTATCATCCTTAAACGGAGAGTCAAAGTACAAAAGTGATTTAGAAACTGTAAGATATATTGAGAGATTGAGTTTTTAAGAAAATACTAGAATGATTATTTATCATCGATGTCAGTTTTGGAATGCCACTTTACCAAGCTTCATGTGAATGCAAGTATAGGTCCCCATTTCTATTAAAATAAAGTGGGAGAAAGAAAGTTGTCAAATTCTAAGTTAGATCAGCACACCAAGAGCGTAATGATATTGATTGAAGCAGCTCGGGGTAGACAAAGAAAGAAGGCGAAATTATATTGAGGAAGAATATGAATATAGAAATAGGACCAGTAGTGTTAGTAAAAGTGTCATCTTATAAGAAACTGGATGAGTCTAAGTAGAAGGGACATGATAAGTCCTAAAATTAGTGAACCATTCGAGGTATGGATAAATACATATAAAGTTGTTGATAAATGATATGACCGTCACACCCGTGTGTACACCTAGTGTATTTTACTTTCCAATATTAAGGTGATAAGTATTGGGTTTGAATTAAGTGATTGATCAGGAGCCAATGGGGCTCTTGTCCAAGTTGTTCAGCATATAGTGATAAATCCAAATTCTTGATTGTTAAAGGCAAGTCCTTGGGAATGAGTGCATACATATTGTGAGTATGTTTGAATCCTCGAGTAGAAAAGTCTACTTGGAAACTAGAGTCAGATATGCTTGACAAATATCCTCACTTGTGTAACTAGATCAGATTCTGAGGACAGAATCTTTTTAAGGGGGAAGGATATAACGACCCGTGTAAATTCGAATTATTTAAATATGTGATTATTATGGAAATTATTAAATAAAATATGTGTATTGGTAGTACCAGTAGTGTATTGTGTGTTACCATTTTTATATGTGACTGTGGTCGCATAGGGATTATTTGTAAATAGTGAGTGGTATTGTTCTGTTCCACTTTAAAAAGTGGAGTTAATTGCAGATCTATTTCTATAAATATTTGAATGATCTCTAAAATTGGTTTTATAATTATATAATTACAATAATTATTTTTAGGACTTTATAAAATTGAGAAATCAATATTTCATTAATTATTTATTTTTAAATGATTTTCTGAGTGTTTTTAATAGTAAAATCCATATTTAATTATGGAAAACTTCAAAAATTATGAAACTCATATTTATATAAGTTGGGAATATTTCGGGAATTTTAAAATTATTTTGGGAATTACCGGAGTTAATTTCACCCGCGCGTCGATTCGTTTAATTGAGAAAGGCGGGTATAAATTGTATTTCAGAAATTATTTTAAAATTACGAAATTTATGTTTTTATTTACTTCGGGATATTTATAACATTTTAAGATTGTTTTCATGATTTTCTGGAACCTTTTTAAATGCAACTCGGATCGTAAATATCCAAACACGGAACAAAAATCGGGTCTCCAGGTAGAATCAATACACGTGTTTAGTTTACAGGATGGTCCTGAATACGTGTCAACTGCTGAAATTTTTCTATATAAAAACAATAAAATAAATAATAGATTGTTCCCACCCCTGTAGTCTCTTCCTTTTATCTCTAATCTCTCGGCTCTCTCTCTCTCTGCGAATCTCTCTCGATCCCTCCCCAGTCTCTTCCTCTTGATCATGCCCTGTTACCCCTTTTCTTTTCTTCCCTTTTATTCCGGTAAGTTGGATTGTCTGCTTCCTTATGTTTCTTATCGCCGCCGTCCCTTGCTTTCCGGCAAGGCGACTGTGGTGGCGTGTGGGTTACCTGTCCTGGGTGCGTGATGCAATTATCTGTGTTGCGCTTCTTGTTCTTGTCTGGATATCATCGTGTTCCAATTATATCCTGTGCTGCCCGTTGTTGTTTTGTCCGATTGTTTTTCCGGCGTGTGTATACACGCAGGTGTATGTATAGTAAATTGGTTGGTTATACTGATTAGCCTGGCAATTTCTTGGGATTATTCGGAGTTATTTTTTTTCAATAAAGAAAAACCCGAATGATTCTCTGAAAATTTCCTCGGGTTATTGATGTTTAGGTTATTCTAAGTTTTTAAGGAAATAATCGATAGAATTCGTATTGGAAACCCAGAATTATTCGGGCACCGACGAATTTTACTGCTGTTGACGGTGAACTTCGGTGAGTCGATGGTGGACGGTGATGAATTTATTCTGAGTCCTAATTTTCATGAAATAAATCAATTGATTCGTGAAATTATTTTTGAAACGAGAATTTGATTTTACATTAAGTCAAGTACGTAGTTTAGTTGACAAATTGTAATTGGATTGATTGTTGGGTTAAACTGAGGATTGGAATTGTGGTTATTATGAATTGGATTGTCGTTATTGAATTGACGTCGATTGATGTTTCGACGGGTAGTCCGATAAACAAAGGGGACGCTGCCCGATTTCCGGGAAAATCGAACTACGGAAATACGGGAGCGTATCTGAGGATTATCGGGACGTCGAGCGAGTACAAGTAAATACATATATGTATGTTTATACAGAACCTGATTGTATGATGTGTTGTATGTTTTGACCAAAACACAGTAACCCTAATTTCGTAAAATGATGAGTGTACGTATTTTCTGAAAATGAACACCGGATCGATTTCGAGAATATGAACCCTAATTATATTCTGTGTTATTCTAATATGAATAATTACGAGTCGGATTTGAATATCGTTGGGTAAGAATTAGTATCGAGGATATGTCAAGCATACCTAGATGTCTAACATAGGGTATTTCGACCCTGTAGGTTATAGTCGAGAACCTGAAAGTGGAGGATGGACTAAAGTTAACATAGTGGTCAGTCGACGAGCTCAGTAGAGTTTCAACAGAAAGACCTGAGTGTCGAAGTCGAATTCAATGGGATCTAGTGGTTGGACGTAAAAGCCTAAGCGGCAGAGTTGGTCCAGAATTGATCAGTAGTAGTTGTAAAGACTTGTAAGGCAAGTACTTCCAAACTTTTCCTCAAGATATATCGCAATTATTTTCGAACTGTTTCATAAAATGTCGCTCTTATTCATAATAACTCTTGTTTACATTGCAAGAGCATTAAACTATTTACCCTTGAATCCCTGATTTTTCTTGATCTTGAGCCGTAAGCCTTGTTCTTTATAAACCATCTTTTGTTGATCCTCAGACACTAAACCTCACAAATATAATTCTATTTCCCAAATGTTTAACTACCAAACACCAAACACCAGAAGAAAATGGTTTGAAAATACAGGAAGTTTTATACTCCAATCATTCCTAATAACATCAAAGAACCATATCCTGAAAAATCATTACTAGTTTGATACCTGACCCTTGTGCAAACTGAAAACCGTTTCTTATACATACCCTGATATACCCTTGAGATATCCATGAGTTTTCTTACGTTTTTATGCAAATGTTTAACATCATCGATTATGATCTTGTGTTATTGAATCATATTGTTATCATATTGAACTGCTTTAGGATTGGATTATTTTTATATATGTGGACCAGATTCGTGGTCAGACCATACCAATGGTCAAGTTAGGCCAATGTGTGCCTTGGATCCAGTAATTAGAGCAGTGCTGTGTGCTTGCTCGGGGTTAGTGCGTGACTGATCAGCAGCCTAACCTTGGTTTTTAAAACCTAAAATGAATATCCAATTCTAATGATTAGTTAAAAAGAAACTTGATTCCTTGGAATCATCTCATTTGATCATTGTTTAACCTCAGTTATCACTATTATGACTTGCTGAGCTAGTTAGCTCACCCTTGCGATTCTTTTATATATTTTACAGTTGAAAAGAATATGGATGATAGTGGAGTTCCCCAGTCCAAAGTGCGGGCTAAGGTTTCAGTTGAGTTGAATCAAGCTAGCAGAAGCTTCATGCGGTATAGAGATAGTCAAACTATAAGAATGATTGTATTATCAATTGTAAGTTAAATTCGTTGGGATTTGGTACGTTGTAATAAAGGTTAGGATTGTGGCTTGTTTTCATACTTTAACCTGTTGCGATTCGTGGTTATGTAAAGCAGGGTCATTGTAAATAATATTTCTTATTCAGGTTCATATATTGTATATGTGTTGTGGACCCCAAACTTCTGACCTGGGTTTGGAGGGCGCCACACTATGTGTTGTATGTAATATTAATTATGTGGGACTCAGTTGTGATTGAGGTTTATTTGTATTATTAATTACTGAGTCATATCGTTTTGTTTTTGTCTTTAAAAGTGATTTTATTAAAAATTTAATTTCATAAATATTTAAATTATCTTTAAAATTATTTTTATGCCTTTATAATTATAATAATTATTTTTGGGATTTTATAAAATTTAGAAATCAATTATTTAGCCCTGTATGATTTTCTAATTTTATTTATTTGTAAAATCCTTATTTAATTCCAAAATCCTTCAAAAATTACGAAACTCATATTTATTGAAGTTTGAAATATTCTGAGAATTTTAAAATTATTTTGGGAATTTTTGGGATTAATTTTATCCGCGCGTTGAATCATTTAATTGTTAAAATGGGTATAAATTGTATTTAAAAAATTATTTTAAAATTACGAAATTTATGTTTTTATAAAGTTCGGGATATTTGTAACATTTTATGACTATTTTCGTGATATTCTGAATTTGTTTCGAGTGCAGCTCGGTTCATTAATTGTAAAATATGGGTATAACGCGCCAGTTAAAAATATTTTAAAAATTATGAAAATTTTATTTTATTAGCTTTAAAATATTCTTGAAATTTTAGAAGTATTTCGGTAATTTTTCAAGTTAGTTTCACTCGCAAATTTGTTCCTTATATCACGAAATACGGGTATTATTTGCGATTCAAAAATGGTTTAAAATTATGAAAATTTTATTTTATTAGTTTTTAATTATTCCAGAATTTTTAAAATTATTTTTTAATTTTCGGGTCATTCTCATCCGCAAGTTAATTCGTTAAAAGGTAAAATGCGGGATAAAACCAGGCTTGCAGGCAGACGGACACGTGTAAGATTCATGTTACTCCAGTTATACGTGGTAATTACTCCCTCCTTCTATTTGCTGCGTGTTGTGTTAAAAAAAGAGATAAACAAAAGCCTCACTGACTCACTTCTCTTTCCCCTCCCTTGATTCTCTCATTTCCCTCACGCGCGCCAGCCCTATAGCGACTCGTGTAATCTTTTTGAATTATTTAATTGTGCAATTATGGAAATTATTAGATAAATGAAATATGTGTGTTGGTTTTGACCGCTATGTGTTGTTTGATTATTATCCATATGTGATTTATAGTGTATCGGATTGTCCGCGCGATTAATTATGGGATCGTATGGAATTGTTTTCACTTCTAAAAGTGGATTTAGTGCAAATTTATTTGCATAAATATTGGGAATGTTTCTAAAATTGTTTTTATGATTTTATAATTACAATAATTATTTTTAGGATTTTATAAAATTGAGAAATCAATATTTTATTAATTATTTATCATTAAATGATTTTCTGAATGCTTTTAATTGTAAAATCCATATCTAACTCTAAAATTCTTCAAAAATTATGAAACTTATACTTATTTAAGTTTTGAATATCCCGAGAATTTTAAAATTATTTTGGAAATTTTTGGGATTAATTTCGCTCGTTGTTTCGCTTCATTGATAAAAGCGGATATAAAGTGCATTTTAAAAATTGTTTTAAAATTTCAAAATTCATGTTTTTATGAACTTCGGGATATTTCTAACATTTTAAAAATATTTTCATAATTTTATAAAATTGTTTTAAGAGTAGCTCGATTCGTTAATTTTAAACTTCGGGCTTCAGAATCGGCGTAATTATCCCAAGGGTTACGTGTTTATTTTCTAACACGTGTCAGGAATTGCAAATACGTGGCATAACAGCAGAAATTAAGAGATTAAAGCATCCATTTCCTTTTCTTCCGAGTTTAATCTCTCGGCTACTTCGTCTCTCCCGTTTTCATTCTTAAAATCTCTCCATATCTCCTCTCTGTTTCTTCTCTTCCCTGTTCCTCTTTCGTTTCTCTCTAATTCCCCAATTTCCTTCCTCGGGTTCTGGTTTTCCAGTAAGTTCCGATCGGATTTTTCCGGTGATTCTTTCGATTCTTCCCTGCTTTCAGATTATAAGCATGCATATATATATATATACGGTTGTGTGTATGTATGTGTACGTGTGTGTACGTGGTGTGTATGTGTTAGTGTGTGTTGCGATTGTGCGGTGGTGGCCGTGTTTGGCCGCGTTGCGCCGTGGTTCTACTCTTGTCTTCTCCTGTTGTTTTGCATGACTGAACTTTCGGGCCTGTTATTTTGGGCCTAACAGTATTGGGCCTCTTGTGCAGTTGGGTTGATGTTATACATTTTGATTTAATTTCCTTTTTATTTGCAGGAATTATTTGAGTCAATATTCGTGATGTTATCGATGTCATGCGGGAATTTAATTGAATTAATCGGTGAAGTTTCGCGTTGGAAACCCGGGGAATTAATCGGGTACCCGCAAAATTTTGCCGCCATCCGCAATGACTTTTTACGAGTGGACGGTGGACGGTGATGAATTTATTCTGAGTCCTAATACGAATAAAAATATAAAATGCGAATAAGAGTAATAGTTAAATAATATCGGTGATTGGGATTCGTGCAATTGGATTGTGATTTGGATTGTCATTGTAGTTGTGAATTGATTGGACGTCGATATTGTGCTCGACGGGTAGTCCAATAAACAAAGGAGGCGCTGCCCGATTTCCGAGAAACTGAAATACGCAAATACGGGAACGTATTCGATGATTATTGGCATATTGAATGACTATATATATATGTGTGTGTGTGTGTGTGTGTGTGTTTTATACGAAACTTGATTGTACGATGTGATGGAATATTTTTCTAAATCGATAACCTTGATTTCGTAAAATAAAGAGTATATATTTTCCGAAAACGAACACCAAACCAATCTTTAAGATGTGAACCCTATTTGTTGCGTATGTTATTAAAATATTCATAATTATGAGTCAGATTTGAATATCGTTGGGTAAGAATTAGTATCGAGGATATGTCAAGCATACCTGGACGTCTAACATAGGGTATTTCGACCCTGTAGGTTATAGTCGGGCACCTAAAAGTGGACGATGGACTAAAAATAACCTAGTGATCAGTCGACGAGCTCAGTAGAGTTTCAACAGAAAGACCTGAGAGTCGAAGTCGAATCCAATGGGATCTAGTGGTTGGATATTAGAGCCTGAGTAGCAAAGTCGGCTCAGAGTTGATCAGTGATAGCTGTAAAGCCTTGTAAGGCAAGTATTCCTGAACTTTTCTTCAAAGATATATTACCAATGTTTTCGAGCTGTTTCGTAACATGTCGCTAATTATCAAAATAATTCCTGTTTTATACTACAAGTGCTTTAAACTATTAAACCTTGAACCCTGATTCTTTCTTGATCTTGAGCCGTAAGCCTTATTCTTTGGAAACCATCCTTTGTTGAACCTCAGATATCAAATCACACCCACATGATACTACTCCCCAAAGGTATAACTACCAAACACCAAATACTGAAACAAAATTGTTTGAAAACACAAAAACTTTTATACTGCAATCATTTTTTATAACATCAAAGAACTATACTTTGAAGTTTCATTTCTGACCTAATACCGGATGCTGGTACAAATTGAAAACCATTTCTTATACATACCCTGAAATCCCCTTGAGATATCCATAAGCCCTCTTATGCTTTTATTCAAGTGTTTAATTATCGTTGATTATGAACTTGTTTTATTGAATTATATCGTTTATCATATTAAACTGCTTTAGGATTGGATAGTTTTTATATATGTGGACCAGATTCGTGGTCAGACCATACCAATGGTCAAGTTAGGCCAATGTGTGCCTTGGATCCAGTAATTAGAGCAGTGTTGTGTGCTTGCTCGGGGTTAGTGCGTGACTGATCAGCAGCCTAACCTTGGTTTTTAAAACTTAAAATGAATATCCAATTCTAATGATTAGTTAAAAAGAAACTTGATTCCTTTGAATCATCTCATTTGATCATTGTTAACTTCAGTTATCGTTATCGTGACTTGTTGAGCTAGTTAGCTCACCCTTGCCATTCTTTTATATATTTTACAGTTGAAAAGAATATGGATGATAGTGAAGTTCCTCAGTCCAAAGTGCGGGCTAAGGTTCCAGTCGAGTTGGATCGAGCTAGCAGAAGTTTCACGCGGTAAAGAGATAGTTAGATTGTAAGAATGATTTTATTATCAATTGTAAGTTAAATTAGTTGGGGTTTGGTACGATGTAATAAATTAAGGTTGTGGCTTTTTTTCATACTTTAACCTGTTGCGATCCGTGATTTTGTGAAGCAGGGTCAGTATAAATAATATTTCTTATACAGGTTGATATATTGTGTTTGTGTTGTGGACCCCAAACTTCTGACCCGGGTTTGGAAGGCGCCACAAGCCCTCCCCCTTCCCCTTCTGTTTCCCTCTTCTCCCCCTCCCCTGTCCCTCTCTCTTCTACGTATATTTAATTACTTTTAATTTTTAAAAATTCATATCGTCTCAACCGTCCGTCCAAATTTCAATTGTTATATATATAAACGATCAGCACTTCGATACCTACGCATAGGTATATATTTTGCAAGATTTTGAGAAGATAATTTGCGGGGCATATTTCCGTTATATTTCCATTTTAATTTATTTTCGGGACATTAAAAAGGAGTATGACGGTGTTGATTACTCCACATGGCATCTCAACGTGTATATGTCTATGGCTATTAATTTCAGATTTTTCTGGAGATATTTTCCAGACATCAGATATTCTCCTCGGGGTGACCAGAATTTATTGAGGGTAAGGATTCCGAGATTCTGCTTTTATATTTTGGGTATATTATAGCATGTTAGTATTTATATATTTATTTCGTAATTTTTAGAATTGGTTGTAGAAGTCATTTTTGACCATGTTATTCATTTCTGGGGTGTTTATACGCGTAAATATAAATTATTGTTTTGATTGTTGTTGGTTGTGTCGATATGATATCGACTGGCAGTCCGAGAAATAGAGGAGGTGCTGTCTGATTACCAAGAAAATATTATTTTTAGTTCTGAAGATTATTATTTTTATTATTATTCGAAAATAAATCCAAATTATTTAGTTAATGAATTTTAATTGATTATTTAATTAGAGTTAATTATTTATTATGATTTAAAAATTCCGAAAAATAGTTCAAGCTTTAAAATATTATTAAAGCTCGATAAATATTATTAAATGATTTATTCTTATTTTATTCATATTAAATAAACCTTTCGCCCATTTAATACGAAACGAATGCATAGAGATTCAGAAAAATATTACGCTTTCAATAAAAATACTTTCGAGCCCCAAATTCTTTTGTTTCGAAAGCTCGCTTATTTTGCAAGTCAGTTCTGAGCCGTTTATTTATCTAAAAGTCGTATTTTTGACCTGATTTCAGTTTTAAACGTATAGAGTCGAATCTTTTGACAAACTGAATCATGTGTTATATGAATTATATGATATGTGAGTTATGTGTTTATGTGCTATGTGAATTACGTGCATACGTGGGTCAAGAGTCTTGTGTTTGACCGTTTTATTTATGTGTGGGCTATCGTATGGGTAGACGATAGAGTTTTGACACGCAACTCGTCGAGTAATTATCGTTTAGACGATTAAAGTTGTATCTTTTAATTATATATGCGGATCATTCGAGTTGATCAGGACAAGACGTTGGATAAAGAGTGAGATGAAATGGTATTGGATATCTGGCTTTCTGCAATCGCAGGAGCAGCCTATCAGTAAAGTGTTGAAAAGAAAGACGGAGATGTTTTGAGACAAAATGCCAGACTAAGATAATTGTGTTTTTGCGAGTGTGACTAACTGCTAAAAACCCAAAGGCAAGTATCCCTGTCATCACTTATTATTCAAGTGATATTTATTTTAAATCTTCTTATGCAAGTATTGTTTTCCCTATTCTCAGTTCTGAATAGATAAATGTTTTACATATCACTGAAATAAATGATTCTGTTTATGCAAATACTTATATGCTATTCTATGTTCAGAATAGTCAAGTCTTTTACTTATCCAACTATCAGATTTATAAATGTTTTGGATTTTGAGAAAGATGACATTGTTTTGGTTTTGCTGCCCAAGTAAATGGGCGAATAAAAGTTTACAAGGGTGTCGAGTATTATGACCCCTTTCAATAAAATGTTTTAAGATTGGATGGTTGCGTAAGAGGCCGTGGCGGCGGTCGAGCGGAAATTTAGGTATTATACTAATACCTTTAGGCTGATATGTGCCTTGGGTGCTCCATTTGTTTAGTTGGATATGCTTCGGCATACCGGTGTTGCTCCGCGGCTGATCACCGGTGGTAACACACCGTCGTTCGAGGATTCCAATCTAAATTATTATATTGCTTTTGATAATCTTATAAGGAATGATTTATCAACTGTTTTGGTTTTGAATAAAGGTGGAATACAGTTTTAATTCGGTTGCTGATTAATGTTGATATTTAAGTTGTTGTTAAATATCAAAGGTGGTATTAATACAAATGATTGATGTTGACTTCCCTATTTTAGCGCGGGTAGGTTGTGAGCATCAAAGTTCGTATTAATATCTAATTTGATATGACATCAAAATAAGTATTAATTTCAAGAGTTCAATTTTGAATAAAGTTTCTGATTCAATCCATAATCATTGTATCATGTTATTGTCGTTTACGATATTTCCGTAAACACTATTTTACGAGTTTTATTCTCGTCAAGATTCAAAGTATTGCTGAAGCATTTCACTCAAAAATATCAAAATGGTTTTGAATACAATTAAGGAACCAATTCTGGGGTTCCTCAACTAAAATTTTATGATTCAGCAATTATGATTTTAAATGTTCTGCTCTAATGCAGATGTCGGTTTTATATCAAAAGACCCTATATATGTCATAATGATCTTGCTGAGCATTTCTTTCGCTCATACTTGCATGTTTTCAAATTTAGCCTCCAGTGAGGATTAGCTTGCGCTGTTTAGCTGCGTAATTCGAGGAAGCAAAGAAGAAGCTTTTGGAAGGTGGTTGGTCAAGGGTTTGCGAACTAGTGTAAGTTTTATTGTATAAAGTTGTTTATATCATATTATAGTTGTGTATTTTATAGTTGGGCCTAGTATACTTCTTTTCAAAGTTATACTAGCGGGTTAAGTTTTGAGATTGAGGATTGTTGAAAAGAGTTTTAACAGAAAGTCAAAAATTTATTTGTGGAATTTGGAATTCTTTTTTATAGAACTGTAACCTTAAAAGACCTTGGATTAGTTTGGGATCATAGATGCTAAATATCTTCCGCTGGCATTTGCATCTTGATTTAACAGGTTAATTTGGATTGAGGTTTTATAGTGACGACCAAATCCTCTGACCCCGGATTTGGGGGCGTTACACTAGTACTCTTATATTGTTTTATAATATGCTTTCATTGGAACCCATGGTGACGATGAGTTCGGTTATGAACTAATCGTTATCGTGGGGTTCTAACAGATTTACTTATGGACTTCTATAGTTAATTTGTTCAAATATCTTGGTTTGTGATGATTGAATGATATCCTAGTATTGGTTGTGCTTATTCGTCTTATGTGCGTAGCTAACATATAAGATAGCGTGTTAATCTCTATTGAAGTGACAGTGAATATAGAGATTTAGAATTTGCCATGCTAGCATAGGTTCATGTATTTGTTATGCATGATTCATAGGTAATTTTAACTATCTTACTTTCCCTATGTAATCACGATACATAACTTGTTCATTAAACCTTTATGTTGTCAAATTATATAGACATATAGGGTCTCAATATAATTGGTGTCTATTCAGCTTATATCCCTTTTTTGGATGTCTGGTAGTAGGGTATTCGTACAACAAAAGTTGCCGATTACTAGTTTCATGTTATCTAATTAGTTGTCATCACCATTGCATGCTAAGATTAAGAACAATGAATTTGAATGAATTAGTAATGAAGTTAGAACCCCATGTTTGTCTCATATAAGTAATTGAACCTCAATTCTCTTAGTTAATGTTATTTAGTATAATCTCTTAGTTTAATCAAAACCCAATTTTTTATTTATCTTAGCATTGAATGATAACCATACTATTGTTGCATAAGTGCATAAATTGAACTTAACCTAAACCAGTCCATGTGGGAACGTTGATTGATATCTTATACTACTTGCGAACACGTATACTTGCGTGTAATTTTAGCGCGTGTTTTCGCCATAACAAGTTTTTGGCGGCGCTGCCGGGGACTCAGTGTTAATTTTTAGTTTATGTGCTTGACATCAGTGGTCGTTAAAGTTCATTGACTCAGATTATTTTACTTTCACGGTTTACTTGTTTGTGTTCAGGTACTCATTACAATGGGAGATCCAGAAGCACCAACGAAAGCGTTGATGGATTTTTCTCAACCCAAGATCAATGATATTCAATAGAGCATTTTCAGGCCAGCGATCACAGCTAATACCTTCAAGATCAAGCCTGGCATAATTCAGATGGTACAGAATTCAGTCCAGTTTGGGGGTGCTCCAACAGAAGATCCTAACATGCATATTAGGGACTTCATTGAGATTTGTGACACTTTCAAGTTCAACAATATTTCTGAAGATGCTATAAAGATGAGGCTTTTCCCATTCTCTCTAAGGGATAAAGCTAAGTGTTGGTTACATTCTCTACCAGCAGGTTCTATCACTACTTGGGAGGATCTTGCTCAAAAGTTTCTCACTAAATTCTTCCCTATGGCGAAGACAGGTACAATGAGGAATGCTATTACTCAATTTGCGCAACAATTGGGAGAATCTCTATGTGAAGCTTGGGAGCGCTACTAGGAGATGCTTAGGAAGTGTCCTCATCATGGAATTCCTGATTAGATGATCATCAATTGCTTCTATAACGAGTTGGGAGCACAGTCAAGACCCATGCTCGATGCAGCATCAGGTGGAGCATTATGGGAAAAGATCTATGAGGAAGCTTATGATCTAATTGAACTGATGGCTACTAATGAATATCAGTATCCAACACAGAGATTGCCACAGGGCAAGGTAGCAGGAGTTCTTGAAGTGGATACAGATACAACTATCACTGCTCAACTAAGGGCGTTGTCTATGAAGATCGATTCTTTGGCTAACTATGGTGTTAATCAGATAACCAGAGTTTGTGAGCTGTGTGCAAGTTCGTATGCGATGGAGCAATGTGTTATATCTAGTGAATCATCTAAGTTTGTGAGCAACTTTCAGAGATCGCAGCAACCAGTTCCAGACACTTATCATCCTATCAACTGGAATTATCCTGACTTCAGCTAGAGCAGCAATCAGAATGCGATGCAACAGCCATTCCAGCAGTTTGGAAACAAGCAATTCAATCTTCCTGGTTTTCAGCAATAATTTGCACCAAGACAACAACTCCAACTTCAACAACAAACTCATGGAGGTGCAGGTCTATCTTCGAATGAAAAATCTGAATTGGAGGAGTTGCGGCTTATGTGCAAAAACCAGGCTCTTATATGCCAAAGCCAGGTTATTTCTATCAAGACTCCAGAAAACCCAATAGGGAAAATTGCTAACGCCTTATTGAATCGACCACCAGGAACGCTTCCTAGTGATCCAGAAGCCAATCCAGGTAAGAGGAAAGTTTAAGAATAGGTGAACGCTATCACCTTGACATCTGGAAAGGTCGCAAGCCCCCAAATTCAGCAAGATGAAGAGCCTGGAAAATCTCAAGTTTCAAAAAATGAAGTTGTGGCTGAAGAAGAAGTGCTGAAGGATGCCGAGGTGGAACCAAGGAAGAAAACTGTGGAACACACTTCTCCTAAGGGTAATACAGGGGAGAAACAGGTCTATCCTCCACCTTCATTTCCTAGAAGCAAAAGTTGGATAAGCAATTTGCTAAGTTTCTGGAGGTGTTCAAGAAACTTCTTATCAACATATCTTTCGCTGAAGCTCTTGAACAGATGCCTAGATATGCGAGGTTTATGAAAGGTATTCTCTCTCAAAAAGTGAAGCTCGATAACTTAGAGACGGTTGCTCTTACGGAGGAATGCAGTGGTGTACTACAACAGAAGTTGCCTCTGAAGCTTAAAGATCCTGGAAGCTTCATTATTCCTTACACCATCGGAAACTTGTCGCTCGACAAGTGTTTGTGTGACTTGGGAGCTAGCATCAATCTGATGCCCTTGTCTATATTCAAGAAGCTTGGTATGCCTGATCCGAAACCAACATAGATGTCATTGCAACTAGCTGATCGTTCCATCGCTTATCCACGAGGTATAATGGAGGATGTCTTGGTCAAGGTGGATAAACTCATCTTCCCTGCTAACTTTGTAATTCTTGATTTCGAGGAAGATAAGAAGATTCCCATGATCTTGGGAAGATCATTCTTGGATACAAGCGGAACTATGATCGATGTGCAAAAAGGAGAGCTTACGATGAAGGTTCATGATCAGAAGGTCACTTTTAATGTGTTCAAGGCAATAAAGTTACCCATAGCTAAAGAGGAATGCGTTAAAGTAGAGATGGTCGACTCTATAGTGAATTCGGAACTTGAGCAATTGCCAAAGTCAGGTACCTTAGAGAGGTCCTTAATAGGGGAATCAGTTATTAAAGATGAAGAATGAGCAGAGAAATTGCAGGTTTTTAATGCACCTCCGTGGAAGAGGAAGTTGGATATGCCATTCGATTCTCTTGGGTTAGCAAAGCTGAAAATTTCTCAAGAGTTGTTAGTCCCTAACAATGCAACAAGAATTACAGAAGGGGGGTTGAATGGAATTCTTGAAACTTTTTCTTAGTTTAAAAATGTTCTAACTTAAAATATATATCTGTGTAAATTGATTTGCAAAGTGCGGAATAATAACTTGGAATGAATCAAAATACTAAGTAATAAAAACATGAGCCTTTAAAACTTTCTGGTGGATTTGAATGTATCCACCAGATATATATATATATATATCGTGAGAACTTTGCAAAGCTTGATAGCTCACAGCTTCTTACAAATGAGAACAACTAAACTTACAGAAAAATGCTAAGAATACAGCTTACAAATGTTTCTCTGAGAATTTACTTGCTTAGTCTTCTTGTTGTTCTAATTGCTACTCTTGGTTTATATATCACCAAGATTACACAGTAATAAGACAAGATAATATAACAAAACCTATCAAGTCTAATACTATGTTGCTTCATTACTCTATTCCAGCATCTTTGAATATCTTCATAATAGCATGGAAATGGTAATGCTTCTTTGTTCTCAAAAACCCAGTTAAATAGGCTTCCACGTTCCTTTTGCATACACTCGACGCATGTGATTGTGTTGTCACTGTCAACAGATGTTTGAATTGATTATCCGTCGGGTACATGATCATCCGTCGGGTTGCCTTGTTGATCATCCATCGAATAGCATTGTTGATCATCCGTCAGGTAGCTTTTTGGCACTTGACTTCATTTCATTTATGCAGAATTACAAGACATCATTTATGTACAATTAATCAACCTATTCTGCATATCTAATTAAAGTCAACATGACTTATATGCTACTACAGAATCTAAACAAAGGTGTTTGCAGAAATGTGCTACATGACTTATTATTACATAAGCTACTCACTTGATGGATAATAAATCATCATCCGTCGGGACTATATTCCTAATCCGTCAAGTGCTACATTTTTCACTAAGTTAAATCTACTAAGGTGTTTTGTTAATGAAATCATCTAGTTCACAACATATCCACAACAATTTCCCCCAATTTATGTCTACTGGAATTGTAGCCATAAATTAAGAGAAACTTGATGATAACAAAACACCCTAATAAATACAACTTTAAAAGTAAGTAGATAAAACTGTAAAGTGCTTCAAATAACAAAATGCACAAAGATTAGCTCACAGTCATTTTCAAGGTGCTCCTCTAGCCTGAGCAGATTAATCTGATTCCTTGAAGATCTGGATCTCTTTCCAAGCTTTCTGTTATTTTCTTCTATCTGATTTTGGAGCTGTCTGTGGAATTCCAGTTCATCAGATTCTGAGAGATTTAGCTTTTCTTGCATTTCCAAAAGAGTCTCATTACTAGAGATGCTCAATTGGTCTTCTAATCTGAAAAATCTTCTAACTCCTTTGTCATCCATAAACTCCATCAGCCAGTAGGGCCTTAGATGCACTCTACTCCCTGTTTAAGGAATAGTTAGAGTCTTTGGGAGGGCATCTTTAGCTCTAATACTCCTCAGTTCTTCAATCTTCTTTAGAACAAGTCTTCTTGCAGTTACATTGAATCCAAAGTTCTTCTTGAATGATGAATAAACCTTTATTAGCACATATTGGCTTTCTTGAAGGATCCTGTGAAGTGGCCATTGAATCTCATTTCCTCCCTTGTACTTGAAAACTAACCTTTCAGGTAGATTCCTGTAGGCATCAATCCCTCTAACTTCTTCCAGTTCATCTAGATAGAGGTTTAGATCAGAGAATTCCTTGATGTCACATAAGTACATGTAATCTCCCTTGTTGACTTTGGATTGAGCTTTGGTTAGAGATTTGGATTTGAGAGGTGGCAACTTCACTTTCTTGACTGCTCTTGACTTTGTTCTCTTTGGCTTGTTAAGGATTGGAAAATTGAAGTTAGGAATTGGTAGACTTTCTTAGTCTATTGGTTCATCCTTAGGCACAATAGGTTCACCATGAATGTTCTTGTAAGGATCCACCACCTTAATGTCTTCAAATACCACTGAGGCTTTTGATGCTTGAGATGTAGTTGGAATGGATTCCTTGGGCAACTGATCCTCCAATTCCTTACCAATAAAGTTCAATTTCCTTTTGGTTCTTTTGGCCAAATCCTTGTATCTGTGAGATTTCTTCTGTTGTGGTACAACTTGCTTCTTTGGATCTTGAGATTCGGTGATTTTAGATGGCTGAGTAGGAATTTGTTGTGTTGGTTTCATAGCTTGTAGCTTGGCCAAGATAGCATCTTGCTCTTTCTTTTGTTTAACCTTTTTAGCATCTAGAGCAGCTTGCTTCTTTTCTTGCTTCAATCTTGCCTTTTCTTCTCTCTTTGCTTCAGCAAATTGAGGATGTCCAGCCACCACACAAATTTATTTACCATTCCTGAAAACTTTAGCAATTCTCCTTTTCAAAGCTGAATCAGCTGGATCCTTGTAGAAGGCAATGGATCTTGATAACAGTTTCTTCTCATCAGGCTTTGGTGTCACATACACTGTATCCAAAGGGTTCTTTAGTGATGATTTTGGATAGTTCACCCTTGGCTTCAAAATTACTTCAGCCTTTGGAGATTTGATGCAGGATGGTTGTCCTCTTTCCAGATAGTTCATGCTCATTTCATTCACAAAGATTTTCTTGACTTGAGAGTAATGAATGGATGACTTTTCTGGCTTCTTTGCTAGCCCAAACTTCTTTTGAATATCCTCATCAATTTTCTCCTAGTTGATTGGATTCAACTGCTCCTTTTCAGCTGTTTTCAAAGTAGCCGCTGCTTCCTTTATCAGATCAATACTGTCCTTAGCTGGTGGCTTTGAGATAGTAATTGTAGGCACAATTACTTTGCTAACTTGAATGTTGAGCACTTTTTGCTCCCCCTCACTCCTAGAACTCTATTTCTTCCCCTTTTTGGTATCATCAAGCTGAGTAGAGGATGAGGTTTATGCAGCCACCAATTTCTGAAGCAAGTCTGTTTGTTGAGCTTGGTGTAGATGAATTGATGTAAGAGATGCTTCCATTGCTGTCATTCTTGTATCCAAGGCATCTATCTTTGTGGCAAGATCAGAATTTTTCCTGAGTTATCTCTTAATGTCAAGCATTGTAGCTTCTGGAAGTTTAGAGTCCATCTTGTCAAAAATGGCCTTTTTCATCTCATCAATATCACCTTTGATAGTGTTGACATCTTGAGCATGTTGAAAACCTTGGATTTGTTGTAGTTGCAGAGAAGTAAGATATGCTTGAAGGAGCTTTTTGGTGCTGGCATTTGTGGTGGTTTGAAGAGCAGAATTTGTCTTATTTATGAATTGAATCAGGGCTGTCTTGAAGTAGTGTTCATTATATTGCTTTGAAAATGCCCAAGATGGCATGCCTGATCTTGAACTAGAGCCTACTTCTCCCCCTATGTCCAATGGCTCTTCTTCACTATCTCCACCTTTACCTCCAAAGAATTCTTCTGAACCACCAGTCTCATAATCAACATCACCAGCTGTAGAAGGCAAAGATGTGATGGCATCCTTACCTCTTTGCATGGACTGTGTGGTGTGCACCAAGTTTAGCATCCTTTCGCATTGTCATTGCCCTGTCCAGCTAGAAGTTGGTAGGCTGGAACAGGGTGAGTAAATGTCTCAGCATCTAAGGAGGTGGAATCTATAACAACTTGAGTTTGTTGAGATAGTCCCTCCCTGTCTGCATCCTGGACATTCATTAACTCACTTGCAATAACATTCACCCTTATATCTTCAGTACCTGCTTTGCTCTCATTTTCTCTCTTTTCTTGCATCAAGGTCTCACCTTGGCTCACCACCCTCACACCCTCACCTTCAACATCTAAGGTGGGACTCCTCACACTCTCTTTTGCCAATCCTGAAGAACTGGATTGCATATTTTCACTTTTTTCCTCTCATTTTTCCTGGGAGCAACCCAGACTCTCACTCAGTTCACTCCCTTCCCTCAATCCTAGAATTGATTGTACTACCACTAAGTCTTCTGCACTGGAGATAATTGATGAAATTTAAAGTTGTGCAGAGACACTCGACGGATGAGGAATATCCGTCGACTTAGTAGTTTGACTATTCGATGGATAACTGCTGTTAGGCTTATCCGTCGGGATACAATCACTACTCGACGGATGAACAATATCCATCGAGAGAGTAGGAATAAATGAGTTTGGAGTGGAAACTATTGTGGACTCTGTGCAGACTGATGAGAATTTTGGCACAGATGTCTCAACAGTTCCTGAAATAATTGGTAAGTGAGCCAACAAATCATCCAAAAGATGATGCTCACTTGCACTAGATTTTGGTTCCCAACAGAGTTAAAGAAGGGCAATCAGGAATTGATATGTTGATCATATCTACGTCCAGAGAGTTTGTGGGAGAATTTGGTGTTTGAGGTGCTTCTATAACTAAAGATTTTGGCTGTGACTCCACATTTATTGGAGCCACATCAAACTGACTTTAAAAAGGTGCAGTGACTGTGTCTTCAGCACTAGTTTGCACAGTGTGTGAACCCTGTGCATCCCCAAGGATTTTTGGTTTCTTCTTTCTAGTATAGGTTTGGGGTGAGCTTGTGTCCCTTACCCTTTTGGCCTATGCTCTTGGCTGAGAGCTTTGTTCAATAGTAGGGAGGATGCAACTAGCAATGAGCTTATGTCCTTATTAAGCACTGCAGTTTGTTGGGAAACTGCAGTGTGGCTAGGCTGGGAAACATTCACCTCTCCAACCTTATCCTTAGGGTTTCTTTGATGTTCACACTATCCTTCATCTTTCTTACCCACCTTCACACTCCCCTCTTTTGGTTTGGTGGATTTTATAACTGGCATCTTTTGAGAGATACCAGAGGGGGCTTTCTTTGACTTGGATTTATAAATTTCTGATGGTTTCGTAGCTTGGGTAGGCAACTGTTGGGTCATTGACATAGTTGCCAGAGCTACACTATAAGGCAAAGAAATTTGTGAGGCTGAAACAGTAGGGACAGCTGAACTTACCTTACTTACCTGAGGTGCCTCCATAACAGGATAATAGAAGAGTGGCACCTCTTTGTGATGGTTTGCCCTGTTGAAATCTTCAATAATCCTTTTCTCTTAAACCAACAATCTAATTTGTTGGTTGGGTTCTCAAGCACAATATCCTCAGAGAGGTGGTTAGCAATCATCATTAAAAATCTAGCATAATAAACATTTTTACCCCTCTTATTTAACTCCCCTAACTTAAACCCCAACTCAATTATGATAAGATCACTAAAGTTGAAAAATTTATCAGTAACAAGCATGTTAAGCATAGAGATATTGACAGAATCAAAATTATTGATTTTACCAGAAAAGACCTTGGTAACTACATCACACAGATAACTCCATTCCTTTCTAAGACCCAACCTCCTAATTTCACTTAATTTAGAAGTAGGGAGTGCATAGTTCATGGAGTTAAGCATGTTAATAATGTCAGTGTCTGTGTGTGGTGAAGTTACAGTATTATCAGGAATCTTGAAACATGCTTTAACAATGTCACTATTAATACAGAATTCCTTACCTTTAATAGTGAAAGTGATAGTCTTATCAGTTGAGTTGTATGTAGCAGTTGTCCACATCTCTTCAACAACCTCACAGTAGATGGTGGGTGATTCCAGCATGGCATAGTTAAGTTTGCAGTTCTTCACAAAATCCATCATCTTGTGATAGTCACCAGACTGTTGAATCCCCTTGTTCATAAGAGCAGTGAAGTTGTTCTTCTCATAAATAAATCCAGTTTGAGACATTATCTTGACGACAGATGCCATTGTTAGAGAGTAAACTTGCAGAGAGAGAGTAAGTGCTTTTGAGAAAGAAAGAAATTAGAGCAGATGATTTGAGAATGATAAAAGAAAAGTAATGAAAATGAATTAAGCTTTTATACTATCTCAAAAATAACTGTCAGAAATAATAAAGTAAAATAAAGTAACCAATAAGAATTTCCCAAAGTAGCCGTTAAAAAAAATAAACTCTAAAAATTCCATCAATTATCCGTCGTGTTATGCTTACAAACTATAAGTATACTCGATGGATAATGTTCAGAGAATCAACGGCTAAGAATAAGACAATTCGACGGATGAGGATAAATCAGTTATCCGTCGAGTCATAAAATATTCTAGAAAAGTAATTGATTTTATTAACAAATAGTATACCGACAGATGATCAAACTCGATGGATAGTGATCATCCGTCGTGATGTAAATTTTGACTTAGCCAAAATTTCATCCATTACTGAAAAATCAATTAAATTTCTGGCTGCGTTATAACTTGCAAACAATCTATAAAGATTCAAGAGTAATTTAGCATACCTAACTCACTTACCAACCTTGAAAAGGTGGATTCATCCAGTGGCTTGGTAAATATATCTGTAAGCTGTTTTTCACTTGGAACAAAATATAGTTCCACAGTACCATTCATTATATGTTTCCTTATGAAGTGGTACTTGATGTCTATGTGCTTTGTCCTTGAATGCTGTACTGGATTTTCAGTGATGGCAATTGCACTTGTGTTATCACAGAAAATGGGAATCCTTTCAACTTGCAAACCATAGTCTAGCAATTGGTTTTTCATCCACAAAATCTGCACAGCAACTGCCAGCAGCAATATATTCAGCTTCGGCTGTAGAAGTAGAAACTGAATTATGCTTTTTACTGAACCAGGTCACAAGCTTGTTTCCTAGAAATTGACAGGTTCCTGTTGTACTTTTTCTATCAATTCTACAGCCTGCATAATCTGCATCTGAATAACCAGTTAGATCAAAACCAGAATCTCTAGGGTACCAAATGCCAAGTTTTGGTGTTCCCTTGAGATATCTGAAAATTCTCTTAATAGCTACTAAGTGAGATTCTCTAGGATCAGCCTGAAATCTAGCACACAAACATGTAGCAAACATTATATCTGGCCTACTAGCTTTTAAGTACAGAAGTGAGCCAACCATGCCCCTATAACTTGAAATATCCTCAGACTTTTCAGTAGTGTTTAATTCAAGCTTAGTTGCAGTGGCCATGGGAGTTTTTGCAGATGTACAATCCATTAGATCAAACTTCTTTAAAGGATCATAAATGTATTTAGTTTGACTAATGAATATTTCATCACTAACTTGCTTAACTTGCAAACCAAGAAAGTAAGTTAGTTCTCCCATCATACTCATTTCATACTTACTTTGCATCAATTTGGAAAATTTTTTGCAAAGTTTTTCATCTATAGAGCCAAAAATAATGTCATCTACATAGACTTGAACAAGTATACTAGAGCAATTAACATTTCTAAAGAAAAGAGTTCTGTCTACAGTACCTCTACTGAAGTGATTCTCTAAAAGAAACTTTGACAAAGTGTCATACCAGGATCTAGGTGCTTGCTTCAGTCCATAAAGTGCTTTCAAAAGATAGTAAACATATTCTGGAAAAATTGGATCTTCAAAATTAGGAGGCTGACTGACATAGACTTCCTCCTCCAAATCTCCATTTAGAAAGGCACTTTTGACATCCATTTGATAGACTTTGAAATTGGCATGGGCTGCATAGGCTAAGAAGATTCTGATAACTTCAAGTCTTGCAACAGGAGCAAATGTTTCATCAAAATCTATTCATTCTTGTTGAAAATAACCCTTAGCAACCAATCTAGCTTTGTTCCTGACTACTATGCCATTTTCATCCATCTTGTTTCTGAATACCCATTTGGTGTCTATTGGATTCTTTCCTTTAGGCTTGGGCACCAGCTTCCATACCTTATTCCTCTCAAATTGGTTTAGCTCCTCATGCATAGCTAAAATCCAATCAGGATCCAATAAAGCTTCTTCTACCTTCTTTGGTTCTTCCTTAGAAAGAAAGATGTTGTATAGACATTCTTCTTGAGCTGCTCTCCTTGTTTGAACTCTAGAAGATACATCACCAATGATGAGCTCAAAGGGATGATCCTTTATCCATTTCCTTTGTTGAGGTAGATTAGCTCTAGATGAAGAGGCCTCATTGTTGTCTTGATGTATGATTGAGTTTAGATTATTAGAAACTCCCCCTGAGTTAATGGATCTTTGATTTGAGAAAAGGGAACTTTCTGTAAGTGATCTATTCTGACCTCCAGCTTTTTTGATGACCCGACGGATGAAGCTAGTTGTCTCCCGACGGATGAAGCTAGTTGTCTCCCGACGGATAAAGCAGATTGTCTCCCGACGGATGAAGCATTATGCAACTCGACAGATGTTAAATTTTGTGCTTCATTGGTAGTGGATTTTTCTGCATTATCCTTTGATACTGTTTCTTGATCACTTTCATCATCACTGTCATCACTAACCATCTCCATATTGTCAAATTTGAGGCTCTCATGGTAATCTCCATATTACAGTCCTTCAATCTTTTTATTATCAAACACAACATGTATTGATTCCACAACAATGTTGGTTCTTAGATTGTAGACTCTATATGCTTTACCAATAGCATATCCAATAAAAATTCCTTCATCTGCTTTAGCATCAAACTTCCCATTCTGATCAGTTTGATTTCTCAAGATATAACATTTGCAGCCAAAGACATGAAGAAAATTTAGAGTTGGCTTCTTGTTCTTGAACAATTGATAGGGAGTCATGCATTTTGCTTGATTAACCAGAGAAATATTCTAAGTGAAGCATGCAGTATTTACAGTTTCAGCCCAGAAATATGTTGGTAACTTAGACTCTTCAAGCATTGTCCTTACAGCTTCAATAAGTGATATGTTCTTCCTTTCTACTACTCCATTTTGTTATGGACTTCTTGCTGCTGAAAACTCATGCAAAATCCCATTTTCTTCACAGAATGCTCTAATGACAGAATTCTTGAACTCAGTTCCATTGTCACTCCTGATTCTTCTAACTTTGAAATCAGGATGATTATTGACTTGCCTTATGTGATTGATGATGATTTCACTAGCCTCATCTTTAGACTTTAGGAAATATGTCCAAGAGAACTTTGAGAAATCATCTCCAATTACTAGGCAAAATCTTTTCCTTGAGATGGACAACACATTGACTGGTCCAAACAAATCCATGTGTAGCAGTTGTAAAGGTTCTTCAATTATTGAATCAAGCTTCTTTCTGAATGATACTTTGATCTTCTTTCCTTTTTGGCAGGCATCACACAATCCATCCTTAGAAAACTCCACTTGAGGAATACCTCTAACCAGTTCTTTCTTTACAAGATCATTCATGGTCTTGAAGTTTAAATGGGATAGCTTTTTGTGCCATAACCAACTTTCATCCTGACTTGCTTTGCTGAGAAGACAAGTAACAGATTCTACATTTGATGATTTGAAGTCAGCTAGGTACACATTTCCTTTTCTCACTCCAGTGAGAACCACTTTGTTGCTCCTTTTGTTTGTCACAACACAGGCTTCAAAGTTGAAGTTTACTGAATTGCCTTTATCGCATAGTTGGCTGATACTCAACAAATTGTGCTTGAGACCATCCACTAAGGCAACCTCCTTAATGATGACATTGTCTTTTGAAATCAAGCCATATCCCACAGTATAACCCTTGTTGTCATCTTCAAAAGTAATACTTGGGCCAGCCCTCTCCTTGAACTCTGTGAGCAGGGTAGAATCACCGGTCATCTGTCTTGAACAGCCACTATCCAAGTACCATAGATTCTTTTTGTTTCCCTGCACACATCAAAATCAAATCAAGTTAATTTTGGTACCCAAATTTCCTTGGGTCCTGCCTTGTTAGCTTTCTTTTTCAGTTTCTTAGGTTTGATCTCATTTGACTTGGGGATATCAAATTCATTCTTAGTCATTTGAGTTGGACCTTTGAAACCATTCATTACATCAGAATTATCATGCATATTTTGATTAACAGGAAATGGCATGCTAAATGGCATTTGTGGCATACTAAATGCAGCATAATAAGGATTAGGTGCAAATGATATATTAGCAAAATGTGCATTCATATTCTGTGTAGACATAGCATTCATAGGCATAGAAGGCATGGCATTTATGTTTGGAAAATGAGGTGGCACGGATATGGAAGTAGGCATGGCAATTTTTCAATTAACAGACAAATGATTTACACTACCACACTTGACACAGATTTTTCTAGGAGCATATTTATCAGGTGTGTAGTTGTTATGCTTGTTAATTCCTACTTTACCATTTCTATTATTTTTCTTTTAAACTTATGTTTTAACCTCAATCTTTTCCAGTCTGTCACTCAATTGCTTGACAGTCATATGACCAACATTAGCCTTTTTCTCCTTCTTCACTTGACTGGATTCTCCTGGAACAAAATTCTTCGAAACTGATCCATATTTCTCATTTAACTTGGCAAGTTTGGCTTTACTCATAGGTTTGCTCACAGTCAACGGATGAGGATTTATATCACTTGACGGATAACCCTTTTTGTTATCCGATGGATGACCCTCATCATCCGTAGAGTCTACATCTGTTAGCAATCCTTCAACCAAATTGGATTCCAGCTTCTCCTTATTCTTCTTCCAGGCTGCATCACAAAAGGACTCAATACCTTGAACTTTGGTGATTTGAGCATGAACATCTCTAGATGTTTTCCATGCCTTAATCACCTACTGTTCTCATTCAAGCTGTTTCTTCAAGATCTCTTCTTTCTTCAAGGACTCAGTTAATTCATCCTTAGCAATTTTACACTCAATTCTCAATTTTTCAAATTCAATGAACTGAGACTCTGGCACATTATTCCTCTCACTTAAAAACAAATTATTTTCTTTGATTTTAGCATTTTCCTTAGTAAGAGACTTAAGTGTAACACGTAAATGATATAATTCTGTAGACATGTCATTTATTGCATCATTACACTCAGCTTTAGATAAATGTGCAAGGTTAGTGGTGATTACCTGATTACTTAAAGAACTTGTCTCTGTTTCATCAGACTTGGCCATTAGGGCTAGATTGACATAGCTGACATCCTCATCCTCATCCAGACCATCTGCTGCCCAGTCATTTTCTTGTGTAATAAAATCCCTTTCCTTTTGTTTGAGCAACTTAAAGTATTTCTATTTATAATCCACAGGCTCAAACTTATTTTTGCTGGAATCTGACTTTCTACACTCACTCGGCAAAGTGCCCTGCTAAGCCACATTTGAAACATTTGAATTTTGATTTATCCACCATGTTTCTATTTGGCTTAGCTGCTCCAAAGTTCTTCTTGAACTTGAGCTTGGCAAATCTTCTGGAAAGAAATGCAAGATGTTCATCAATATCCTCCATATCATCTTGGCTCAAAGAATCTTCATTTTCTACTACCAGCCCCTTGCCCTTATTTTCACAGACCTTTGAAGTTGATTCAACAGCTTCCATCTTCATCTCCTTCTCTTTCTCTAACTCAGCAACTAGTGCAATGGATTCTTCTTTCTTCTTTCCTCTCTCCATCCTCTCATCTTGCTCTATTTCAAGCTCATAAGTTTTTAGGATGCCATACAGTCTCTCGAAAGTAAACTCCTTGTAATCTTGAGAGTTTCTCAATGAGACTCTCATAGTTTTCCATTTTTTGGAAGAGATCTAAGGAACTTAAGATTGGAGTCTTTTGTCTGATAGACCCTTCCATGCAACTTCATAGCATTTAGTAGTTTTTGAAATCTACTAAAAATGTGAGTGAGAGACTCACTATCTTCACTATGAAAATGCTCATATTGCTGAATTAGCAGCTGCATCTTATTTTCATTAACTTGTTCAGTGCCATCACAGATAATCTGTATTGTATCCCTAACTTCCTTGGCAGTTTTGCAATTGATGATGTTGTCAAACATGTCACCATCAACTCCTTTGAACAGAATATTCATGGCCTTCTTATCCTTCCTGACTTGTTCAATATCAAGATCTGACCATTCATGCCTTGGCTTGGGAACTGATGGCTCATTTCCAGTTGCAGCTCTCATTGGTACATGAGGACCTCTCTCTATGCAATCCACATAGGCCTCATCTTGAGAAAGTAAATAGAGATGCATTTTTACCTTCCAATGATGGTAATTATCTTTATCCAGAAAAGGAATCTTGACTCCTACATCCTTCTTGTTCGTCTTGTTGTTTGTTGTGATCTTTAAACTCTTTGTTCTTCAAGAGCTTGCTCTGATACCAATTGTTAGTCCCTAACAATGCAACAAGAATTATAGAAGGGGGGTTGAATAGAATTCTTGAAACTTTTTCTTGGTTTAAAAAATGTTCTAACTTAAAATATATATGTGTGTGAATTAATTTGCAAAGTGCGGAATAATAACTTGGAATGAATCAAAACACTAAGTAATAAAAACACAAGTCTTTAAAACTTTCTGGTGGATTTGAATGTATCCACCAGATATATATATATATATATATATATATATATATATATATATATCGTGAGAACTCTACAAAGCTTGATAGCTCACAGCTTCTTACAAATGAGAACAACTAAACTTACAGAGAAATGCTAAGAATACAGCTTATAAATGTTTCTCTGAGAATTTACTTGCTTAGTCTTCTTGTTGTTCTAATTGATATTCTTGGTTTATATATCATCAAGATTACACAGTAATAAGACAAGATAATAAAACAAAACACATCAAGTCTAATACTATGCTGCTTCATTACTCTATTCCAGCATCTTTAAATATCTTCATAATAGCATGGAAATGGTAATGCTTCTTTGTTCTCAAAAACCCAGTTGAATAGGCTTCCACATTCCTTTTGCATACACTCGACGCATGTGATTGTGTTGTCACTGTCAACAGATGTTTGAATTGATTATCCGTCGGGTACATGATCATCCGTCGGGTTACCTTGTTGATCATCCGTTGAGTAGCATTGTTGATCATCCGTCGAGTAGCTTTTTGGCACTTGACTTCATTTCATTTATGCAGAATTATAAGACATCATCTATGTACAATTAATCAACATATTCTACATATCTAATTAAAGTCAACATGACTTATATGCTACTACAGAATCTAAACAAAGGTGTTTGCAGAAATGTGCTACATGACTTATTGTTACATAAGCTACTCACTCGATGGATAATAAATCATCATCCGTCGGGACTATATTCCTTATCCGTCGAGTGCTACATTTTTCACTAAGTTAAATCTACTAAGGTGTTTTGTTAATGAAATCATCAAGTTCGCAACATATCCACAACAGGAGTATCTCGAGCCATCTATTGAAGAAGCTCCCACGCTTGAGCTCAACCCACTACCAGATCACTTGAGTTATTCATTCTTAGGTGCACCCCATGATAAGGGGTTGGGATATATTTTTATTGATGTAGAGGGTGGTCGGACGGATCCTCCCGTGCCTACAGAGGGTTTTTCTCATGCGCTGCAGACAGTTGATAGGAGTGGTGTTGGTGATGAGAAGTACAAGCAATTGACTAGGCGTATAGAGGCCATGCACGACATTCACAATCGTTTTGCTGAATATTTGACACACGCTCTCAGTACTATTTTTCGAGACACTGGTGTCGAGGTTGATTGACCACATAATCCTCCACCCGAGGAGGGTGATCCTCCTGACAACTAGGTATGCCTGAAATCCTTATTATTACCTTCAATGAGGACATTGAAAATTTTAAGTTTCGGGGTGATAATGTAAGGATTAGTTTCTGTGTGTCCATATAGATTCATATAGATACATATTGTATGTTTAGTTGTAGTTCATTCATATTTTTGCATGATTGTTCATTTAGGACATATTTGTTAGCATTTTTGTTCGTGTTATTATGTGAGTCCATGTAGTTGCATTTGCATGCATATAACATGATCCCTTAAATTGAGCTATTTCTGATTGATTGGTTGATGTTGATGTGAGTGTAGTGATGGCGAATATAGGGATGTTTCAATCCTAATGAATTGATTTGCATGCCAGAAAAAATATTTTCACAAAGTCTTATAGGGTTGCTTTTGATCTAGATCATGATCATACTTATTTGTTGTTGAGATTTAATCACTTGGTTATATTTAGAATTTGTGATATTCTCGTAATAACGTAAAAACACTGATTTTTTTATCTGGAGAAAAACTTGGATTCCATTGCTAATTGTGAATAAGGCTAGGCGTCAAATGGCCAGTAGCCGGCTCATAATTTATGAGTAGTTTAGGGTTGAATGAGATGGAGCGAAACGCACTCATTCATAAATTGTTGAAAAAAAAGAAAAAGAAAAGAAAAGAAAAAAAAGAGTATATGTTTATGCATAATTGATCAAGAGTGAGCTCTTTAATACTCGAGTTATTAAGTTCTAGGGGACTTTGTGCCTAGTGAACTAAGGCCTTTATAGTCTGGGATCCACTAACCTAACGCTCGCTACATGGGTATTATTGCATAAGTCTTTTGGGACCTCATTCATTGCACGAGCAAATAAGAATCTTTGTTATGTGTTCAATTATAGCATAAATCCTTGTATAACTCTAGTAGAAAGGAGGTGTTGTGAGTCATTATGCGTTTAACGTCTATTCTGTTTATAAACTTGTGATTGTTTTGATGATAGATAAGTTATGGTTATTGATCTAGTATCAAGAGTATATCTGTTAAGCATCTACACACGTACGTTTCTGGTTTGTGAGTTCGTTCGTGGGGTTTATTCGAACTTTGTTATGTGTTCAATTATAGCATAAATCCTTGTATAACTCTAGTAGAAAGGAGGTGTTGTGATTCATTATGTGTTTAACGTCTATTCTGTTTATAAACTTATGATTGTTTTGATGATAGATAAGTTATGGTTATTGATCTAGTATCAAGAGTATATCTGTTAAGCATCTACACACGTACGTTTCTGGTTTGTGAGTTCATTCGTGGGGTTTATTCGAACTCTGTTAAAAGTCATTGCATTCTTAGAGGCATTCTCTTGTTGGTTGGTTATGGTTATTCTGAGGGGATCGATTGCATTATCATTTAGTTGCATTCACGTAGTTGCATTCATGCATTAGGTTTGTTTTATAGATTTGAGTATGTTTATGCTTGAGAACAAGCATCGATTCAAGTTTGGGGTGTGATAAGTGGATTTTATATCTACTTGGAACACTTCAATATATGCTTAATTTGGTATTTTGGACTCAAGTTGTTGGTATTTTTTATGTATTTTTGCGTTATTGCATTGCAGGCGCTAGTTGGATGAAGAAAGAAGCTTTTCATTGAAATATGTTGAAAAGAGATCAGAACTATAAGCCTATGCCATTATCAAGTTGTTAGATATATTTGAGATGTCATGTCTAATATGTTTCATGTTTAGTTTTCAGATCTTAACAAACAGGAAATATCAGTACTTACTGAAATCAGTACTTACTGGAAGTCAGAACTTAAGGATATCAGGACTTAGATTATTAGAAGATAAATATCAGAAGATGGATATCAGAACTTAAGTACTGGAGGACTAACAGTTAAGGAAGGAAGCTGATTTAAAGGAAAGAAGATCGAGACTCATACAAAAGAAGATATGCATGGAAAGAGTTAGAGGACTTAAAGACTTGTATAAGATATCTGATTGATATATTTTAGGAGACAGAATTATATCCCATATCAATTAGAAGTTATCTTGTAATTATGTACTATATAAACACAGACATAGGTTTATACTATATGTGTTATCATTATCGAGAAGATCATACATTGTAACCTAGCAGCTCTCGTGATATTTGTTCATCACTGAGAGAGAATAGTTCCATTGTAACAGAGTTTATTATATCGAATATATCTGTTTACTGTTACTTGTGTTCGAAATCGATTTGATTGTATTCTACATTGTATTCAACCCCCTTCTACAGTCTTGTGTGACCTAACAAGTGGTATCAGAGCCTATCTGTTAACACACATACAGTAAAGATCCAAAACAATCATGTCTAAAGAAGCAGAAAATCCAACCAAGCCTGCCAAAACTGAAGAAACTCAAAAGACTCAAATCCACAGTCGATATGAGACTATTAGGGTTCCCATACTAAGACCTTCTGAGTACCCCATATGGAAAGTGAAGATGGCTATGTTTCTGGAAGCTACAGATCCAAAATACCTTGACAGAATAAATGAAGGACCGCATAAGCCAACCAAGCTCTCTGTTGTAGTTGCAGATCAGCCAGCAAAGACCATACCAAAGGAGAAAAGTGAGTATACAGCTGAAGATATCTCATCCATTGCCAAGGATGCAAAGGTAAGGCATTTGCTGCATAGTGCCATTGATAATATCATGTCAAACAGGGTAATTCATTACAAGACTGCAAAGGAGATATGGGATGCTTTGGAGATAAGATGTCAGGGAACTGGTGCAATCAAGAAGAACAGGAGGACTATACTCACTCAAGAGTATGAGCACTTTGACTCAAAAAGTGATGAGTCATTAACCGACTTATATGACAGGTTTGTCAAACTCTTGAATGATCTGTCACTAGTGGACAAGGAATATGATCTTGAAGATTCAAATCTAAAATTCCTTTTAGCTCTTCCTGAAAGTTGGGATTTGAAGGCTTCTATTATAAGAGACAACTATGCTCTTGATGAAATTTATGGTATGCTCAAGACTTATGAACTTGAGATGGATCAAAGAAAAAGAGACAAGGGAGAAAGTCAAGGACAATTGCTCTTAAGGCTTGGGAGGAATTCCCCAAAGTGGCTGTCTCAAAGAAAGGCAAAGGAAAAGCTCTCATCACAAAGTCTGATTCAGAATCATCAAGTTCTGATGATGATGATTCAGAAACTGAAAGTTTACCTGAAATAGATGCTGATGAAGAGATGATGAAATTGTGTGCTCTTATGGTGAAGGGTATCACAAAGATAGCCTATGGGAAATTCAGAAGGGGAAAGAAGGTTTTCAAGAAAGGTGGAAGTACTGATAAGAAAGGGTTCAGAAAGTATGAAGGCAAAAGTGCAAAGTCTGACAGAGGAGATAACTCAAAAGTCAAATGCTACAATTGTGGTGAAAGAGGCCACATATCTCCTGACTACAAGAAAGGAAAGAGTGACAAAGGCAAGGCACTTATCACAAAGAAGAAAAGCTAGACAGACTCTTCAGATTCTGAAGATTAAGTGGATTATGCTTTAATGGCAAATGTTGATGGCAGCCCTGAAACTGCTGAATTAAAGGTACCTCAAACAACTTATGCCTTTCATACTGATGATATTACTGAGTTGAGATTATATCTTAAAACCATGTTTATTAGCTACAAAGATCAAACTTTAACATGTGAAAAATTAACTTCTGAAAATTTTGCTTATAAGAAAAGGAATGATTATTTAGAAAAAGAGTTAGTTAGGTTCCATCAAACTCAGAAAGAGAGAGATGATGCTTTTTATGTTAGAGATGAATTGCTAAAATTGAATAAATCTCTCAAAACTGAGTTAGAAAAAGAAAAAGAGATTATCAGGACCTGGACTAACTCTGGCAGGACAACTCAGAATTTATTAAGTAGTGGAAACTGGAAAGAGGGCTTAGGTTATGGAGATGATAAAAGTGAAAATGGAACTGAACAAATTGAGCCAATTATTGTTAAACAAACCGTTAAGCCAAAGGTAAATCCTGTTAAGTTTGTAGCTAAAACTGTAAAGTCTGATTCTGAAAAGATGAAAGAGTCTGTGACAGAAGTTAAGGAGAAGTCAACTTCTGACAAATTAGAACAGGATAAACCAGCTGAAGTCAACATAGGCTTAATGACAAAGAAGCAGCTTAAGCATAAGCTGAAAGAAATAAGGAATGTCAACAAGGTTAAGGCAGCTAGGAAAAATAGGAATGGAAAGGAAGGTGTGAATAAAAGCAATAATTATATGCATGTTCCTAATGCTCCTAGAAAGAAATGTTATAACTGTGGAAACTCTAACCATCTTGCTTCTTTTTACAGGAATAATAAGAATATAAAGTCTTTACCTCCTAGGTCAGGAGTTAAGAGTCAGTCTGTTAGGTTTAAGCCACAAAATCCTTGTTTTCATTGTGGAAGTTTATGACATTCCATTTATACTTGTAAGGAATATCATAGTTTATACTATGATTATTATCAAATAAAACCTTCTTTGAAGAAAGTTGTTTTAATTCCTTCTAGTGTAAAGTCTGATGCAAAGTCTGATATAAGTTCTGATAAACAGCATGTTAGCATAAACTATGATATTAAATCCGCTGCTAATGCTAATAAACTTAAAAAGCCAAAGGATCCAAGCAAGTCTGGGTCCTTAAAACTAACCATTAGTGGTCTTTGTGATTGCAGGGAAATAGGAAAAACATCCTGGTACTGGATAGTGGATGTTCAGGATATATGACTAGAAATAAAGCCCTGCTCTTAGACTTTATGGAGAAAGAGGCCTAGGAGTTTCTTATGGAGATGGTAACATGGGAAAAATTCTGAGATATTGTATCACCCCTAAATCCGGGGTCGGGGATCCGGGTTGTCATGAGTTTCATTTCCTTTAATAATACTTGATCTTAATAATCAACCAACTACTGCGTAAAGTGACCCCACAATATACACACACACCACAAGTTATAGTCTCAGATATGAATATCCAAAAATAACACAAGTCATTTTATTCCATAATTATAAGCCATTACACCTCAAAAGGGTTTCTGAATAAATTTACATTTCCTTGCCATTATTACAATTCATATAGATACATAAGTCTGGTGCATCAAAAGTTGGAAGCCTAGCCTATTGGTAATTCCTACCTCAGCTACAGCGGCATCAACGTTTCCAGGAAACTGCGGAACGTTTCCTAACCACTTGCGAATTGGAAGCTTGGTCATGTTCATCTTTTCTATCTGTTGTTGTGTGATGAAAAAAGAAAGCAAGGGTGAGCAACAAGCCCACCAAAATAATATGTATAAGGATTAACAATATATGAGCATTCTCATCATAGTACTCATGAAAGTCTTGGTCAAGCAGATATGAATCAAGTTTGATATCTTAACGCGACCAAGTCATAAAATATTCAGTATATATATACATATATACTTCTCAAATCTTTGAAATCCTCTGACATATATAATATACACAAAGTTCCAATTTATAACTGTATAAAAAATTATTGCAAGGTGATCTCATATATCTAACCTTGTCTCAACATTTTTCTGAAAATCTTTGTCATGTATAAGATAATCATTTACTAGATATAAGTTGAAAAGATGAAGTTACAAGATACTCCAATACACTTATATCTTTTCTGAATACTACTTGAACTACCACCGTTCAAGTTATAATTAGTTTCAAAAGTTCATCACACAGATGAGACTACAAGATAAGACTTGAGTAGATTCAATCTTTGAAATATTATTGAATGAAATAAAGTTACGAGATGCTTCATTAAGTACCGATATATATATATCCATATATATATATATATATTTCATACATTTCCTGAAAACCTCTGTCATGTAAAGTATGAACAGAGTTGTAATATCCAATGAATTTGGAAAGAAAAGAATTTTGGCATAAATCCGATATCTTGCTGATCAGGCAAAGATACCAATAAGTAACCTTTTCTACTAGTAGATGGATGAATCCCCCACCGGTCATCACCCTGGCCGCATTAGGACCTTGTGCTGGACCGCCACCCGGCCTCTTACGCGTTGATGGACTACCACCCAGCCACTTACAGTTTGATAGACCGTACCCCGGCCTGTCACTTATGCCGACTCAATTGGATGGACTTACTTCCCGAACGTTGGGTAAGTAATTAATTCATTTATCAAAACAGCAACCTCGTTACGACTGTAAAATACACCACAGAGCTGGATCCCTCAATTTTTAAGCGAGTGTTTAAATCCCCTTCGAAAGGAAGATCTTAAATTTGAAAACGAGTTTTGGGATCCGCTCTAACTTTTAAAATCATTTTTAAGACTCGAAAACATTTTTAAGAATGTTTGGAGTAATGCTGATTTAATGAAATAAATCAGTCCCGATATGTTACAAATTATCTGAATATTATTATTTAAATAATATTCCCATAAGGATAATCTTTATAAAAATAATTGAAGTAGAAGTTTAAAACTCATACTTGAAATGAATAATAAATAACCAAAGATATATTTATACGAAAGTACGATCTTTATTTGGATAATCGAAAATAGGTTTGATTATCGAAACATTATTCTTTAATAAAATAAAGAATATTATTTAATAAAAGAAGCGAAGTCATAATTCCTCGAATGAATATTCAAAATAATATTCACTAAATAAAATAAGCGGAGTCATAAGTCCTCGAATGAATATTCAAAAGAATATTCATTAAATAAAATAAAGGTATCGAATAAACCTTATTCGATTAATAGTTTTGAAAACTATATCTATATCTATATATAAATATATATATATTATACTCGGGAACATCGACTCCCGGTTTAGAAAATGTTCACCTTTGGGTCCCCTATACTAAGGGTATACGCAACTACTGTTTATCTCTAGCATAGGTATTATGCAACTTATAAGCATTTGAATCAACAATTAGATATCAAGATTACGAAATAGGCATGCATATAAATATCATATCACATGATCCAATATATCGCAAGACTTTGCTAATAATAACCATGCACTTATCACAAGATAATGCATATACATATATACATCACAACAACAGTTATACGGGTAGAAAACTTGCCTGAGTGTTCCCGGATAGACTTAAGCTTAGAGTGGGTCCGATAACCTATGAACAAAAACATAAGTCGGAATTAAACCACGGTCGCTTAAGAAACTAGACTTAAATCAATTGAACCCTAACGTTTGCTTATGGTCACTCCTACGCTTAACGAATCACATAAGTCGTTCGAGTACCCTCGGCTCCACCATTTTTAATAAATTAACCATTAAGAATTTTAAGGCGATGCTTTCGTGAATACCCTACCAACTGACCCTTTAACCTTACATAATTATTTCATGCTCCAAATAGTCATTTAATGACCTTAACCAAGGTTTCAAAGTAAGGCGAGGGGAAATGGTTCGTCCGCAAAACACCGTTACTTAAAACGGTCGTTTCTCCTAAACCGTATATCGGATTCAAGCGAACCACATATCAAAATGAAGCTCGTAACATGAACTATCTAAACATGGCAATGGTCAGAATTTAACAGTGAGTTCATGGGTCCTGAAGTTAAGAACAAAAACAGTCTAAGGTAAATCGGGCATTACGACGGCTATGTTTACGCGATTACCAAATTTTATACTACTCCAAATCAATCACAAACCAACTTACAACCAACATTACAACCAAAATACATCCAAACCTCACTAAATCAGTCCATTACTTCATGTTTTATCCAACTCATTCAATCACAAACAAAAGCTACTAACCATACTAAGGTTCATTAACCAATAACCAAGATCTATAACTCAAACTCATTACAAATCCAACTAAACTCTATATATACATGAATCATGCTCTTATGAACAATAACAAACAAAACCAAACCTAATACTCAAATCAAAGTTAGGGTTTGGAGGGGTTATACCCTCCTTGGAGTGATTAGAGTAGCTAGGAAGCCTTAAGAAGCCTTGAGATAACTTAGGAATGCTTGGATCTTAAAGGAAATCAAAGAAAATAAAGTTAGTAATCTTGAAAACACTATTCATCATCTTTTTCCTTGATTTATTGGAAGAGATTCATGAAGAAATAGAAGCTTAAACTCCTAGGATATGCTTATCTAATCATAAGGGACCTTGGGTAATTACCTTGCAATTTAACAAAGCTAGAATCTTGATTTTTGGAATTTTTCTCCTTGAAAAGATGAAGAAGCTGAGAGCTAGGTGTTCTTGGGAGAGTGTTTTCTTTGTTGAATGTTTTTATGGTGGAAAATGAAGTGAATGGGATATTTGGATGATTTTTTGGTTAATTAAAGTGAGTGGAGTATGACTAAGCATGACATCATCTTGGTGACTTCATCATTTGCCACTTGTCATCACTTGGTGGTGGAAGCATCTTCTTATGCTAACCCTTACTTAATTGCTTGATTATCATCCATAATCCTTGCATTAATCTCTCTTGAATTACTTGTCATTTAATTATTTTACGACTCGTTTATCGTTTGTTCTGGCTAATCATTTGAGGGATCATATACGGGATCTTATTACTTGGGTTCCCCTAAACCTTTCTCAATATATTATATTCCTTATATGATCCTTTCTTTTAATCCTTGAATTTAAATCCTTTTAATCATGCTACCTTATACTCCATTCTTTCGGTATCTGGTGGATTTTTTCGGAAAAAATCAAAGTGTTCGAATTTGGATTCTGACGATCTTTACATACACATATATACCATATAGAGTACTGATAAGATCTCGGAATATCAATAAAAGAACTGCTACATAATGTGGCATGAAAATTTTTCTTAATCAGTATAATCAGCAAAATCACTATTCATAAGGGTTACAAAAATTTCCAAAATTTGGGGTTATTACAGATATGGCAGTATTAATCTTGGGAATGTCATCATTGAAACAGTAGCTCTTATCTCAGGACTTAAACGCAATCTGTTGAGTGTGAGTCAAATATGTGACAGAGGTTATCATGTGGATTTCTTTGAAGAACACTGTGAAGTTGTAAGCAATTCTACAGGCAAAGTGGTTCTGAAAGGATACATGCATGGTAACATTTATGAAGCCATATTTTCAACAACCTCTGATGGTTCTGCAATCTGTCTGTTGAGTAGAGCATCAATTGAAGAAAGCTGGAATTGGCACAAAAGACTCTCTCATTTAAATTTCAACAGCATAAATGAGCTTGTAAAGAAAGATCTTGTGAGAGGATTGCCAAAATCAGTGCTCCTGATGGCCTTTGTGATTCATGTCAAAAGGCAAAACAAAGAAAATCTTCTTTCAAGAGCAAAACTGAGTCATCAATTCTTGAGCCTTATCACCTACTGCATGTTGATCTATTTGGTCCAGTCAATGTCATGTCTATTGCAAAGAAGAAATATGCTATGGTTATAGTGGATGAATTCACAAGGTACACTTGGGTGTACTTCTTGTACAAGAAGAATGAAACTGCATTTACTCTAACTGATCATGTCAGACAGCTGGATAAGTTGGTAAAAGATTCTGTTAAAATTATAAGAAGTGATAATGGCACTAAGTTCAAGAATTCAATCATAGAAGAGTTCTGCAAAGAGCATGGAATCAAACAGGAATTTTCTGCACCTGGAACTCCATAGCAAAATGGAATTGTAGAAAGAAAGAACAGGACTATCATTGAAGCTGTACGAACTATGCTTGATGAAGCAAAGCTGCCAACCTACTTTTGGGCTGAAGCTACGCAGACTGCTTATTTTACACAGAATGTAACACTCATAAACAAGCAAGGAAAAACACCATATGAGATGGTGAAGAAAAAGAAGCCAAATCTGAAATACTTTCATGTATTTGGATGTAAGTGTTTTGTTCTTAAGACTCATCCTAAACAGCTGTCAAAATTTGATCTAAAAGCTGATGAAGGAATTTTTCTTGGATATCCACTTTCCACAAAAGCCGTCAGAGTCTACAATTTAAGAACAAGGGTTGTCATGGAATCTATCAATGTATCTTTTGATGATAAGAAGATTACTGAACTTGAAGATTTCAATGATTACGATCAGCTGAGATTTGAAAATGAAGACTTAAATACTAATTCTGTAAATTCTGATGACTTAAACTCTGATCCTGTAAGTACTGATGTCATTGAATCTGCGGTAACAACTCCAAAGGAAAATGCACCTGTCCAGGGGGAGCAAGCTGAAGATCCTACCACATCTCAAGACTCTCAAGAAGCATCAGAACCTGTCACTGGCTCTTTAAGTTCTGATTCATCTAGTTTTGATGAGCCAAATTCTGATAATTTTGGAAGCTCTGATACTTCAAATCCTGAAGGATCCAATTCAAACTCTGAAGTCTCAGAGAGCATAACTACAGGGGGAGCATCAGAAAATACTGATGGAGACAGCATGGATCATGGGGGAGGATCCAGTTCTAGAAGTCAACTTCAATCTGCAAGGAAGTGGACCAAATCACATACACCTGACTTAATTATTGGAAATCCTGAAGCAGGTGTTAGAATTAGAACTGCAACATCAAATGAATGTCTCTATCATTCTTTTCTATCTCATACTGAACCAAAGAAAGTGGAAGAAGCTCTTCAAGATGCTGATTGGGTGCAAGCAATGCAGGATGAGTTAAATGAATTTGAAAGAAATAAAGTCTAGACCCTAGTGCCAAGACCAAAGAACAGATCAGTTATTGGCACAAAATGGGTGTTCAGAAACAAAACTGACAGTGATGGCATAATTACAAGGAATAAAGCAAGGCTGGTTGCTAAAGGCTACTCTCAATAGGAGGGTATTGATTATGATAAAACATTTGTACCAGTTGCTAGATTAGAAGCCATAAGGATCTTTTTGGCTTATGTTGCTCACAAAAAGTTTAAAGTATTTCAAATGGATGTGAAAAGTGCTTTTCTTAATGGAGAATTGAAAGAAGAGGTCTATGTTAAACTTCCTCCAGGCTTTGTAGATTCAAAATTTCCAAATCATGTCTACAGGCTTGACAAAGTAATTTATGGCCTTAAGCAAGCTCCTAGAGCATGGTATGAGACTTTAACTCAATTCCTTCTGGAAAGTGGATTTCACAGAGGTACAATTGATAAAACATTGTTCTACCTCAACCATGGAAAGGACTTAATTTTGGTACAGATATATGTTGATGATATCATATTTGGTTCTACAAATGCCAAACTCTATGAGAGGTTTGCAAAACTAATGCAGTTAAGATATCAAATGAGTAATGATGGGAGAACTTAGTTATTTTTTGGGCCTTCAAGTCAAGCATAATGAAGAAGGTACTTTTATCTGTCAATCCAAGTACACTAGAAATTTACTGATGAAATTTGGAATGCAAGATTGTTCAACTACATCCACTCCCATGGCCACTGTAACCAAGTTAGATAAAGATACTGGATCACCATTAGATATTACTAACTACAGAGGTATGATTGGTTCATTACTCTATTTAAACTGCAAGTAGACCTGATATCATGTATGCTACTTGTCTTTGTGCAAGATTTCAGGCTGATCCAAGAGAACCTCACTTAATAGCTGTGAAAAGAATTTTCAAGTACCTTAAGGGTACAACTGATTTTGGATTATGGTATCCTAGAGAATCAGATTTAAAGCTAATAGGTTACTCAGATGCAGATTTTGCAGGATGCAAAATAGAAAGGAAAAGCACTAGTGGAAGCTGCCAATTTCTTGGAGGCAGATTGGTTTCTTGGTTTAGCAAGAAACATAAGTTAATTTCCACATCAACTACAGAAGCATAATATATTATTGTGAGAAGCTGTTGTGCACAGATTCTTTTGATGAAGAATCAGTTACTGGATTATGGGTTAGAATTTTCTAAAATCCCTATTTACTGTGATAATTAAAATGCTATTTCTATGACAGGTAATCCAGTTCAACACTCAATGACAAAGCACATCAGCATTAGGTACCATTTGATAAGGGAACATGTGATGGAAGGTACAGTGGAATTGCAATTTGTTCCAACAGATCAACAAATAGCATATATCTTCATCAAACTACTATGTGAAGTTATTTTTACAAGACTGGTAAATGAACTTGGAATGGTTTCAGGTTCTTTCTCTAAATCTGCTTAGTTTTTGTTCTCATGAGTCAGAATATATGATCAGTATGTACAGATTGTCTTATTTTCATGAAATATGTTCTTTAATTGAAATTTATTTAATACTGATTGTTATCTGATGTGGATCTTTAAACTCTGATAGTGTTTTGAATGCTCTGTGACTATTCAATCCAATGAGGATAATTGTGGTAGATGTTGACCTAGTAGTCTTTAACATACTAGAAATCCCATGTTTGAATTAGTTGTTTATGTGGAAACTCAATAACACAAGCAAATTCTGATTTTGAGCTTAGTCAAATTTACTTTGTGTATCTTATTACTAAGTCACAAACTAGATTCTTGCTTCTTATCTGTCAGATTCTGATTTCAGTAAATCTTAAGAATGAACTAAATGCTGATAAGCCTCACTTATCAAAAGAAAAGAAAAGAAAAGAAAGAAAAGTCAGGTACTCCTTTGAGATCTAGAGTAAATATGTGGAAGGGAAGACCCAAGTGCATTGCTGGTATTAAGTAATATGCATTTGAAAAGCAAATAAATTTTCTTGGTGACTTTTCACATTCTCTGATTACTGGAGAAATACTATGACAACAACATAAATTCTGATAAGCAGTCGTGACTCACTTACACTGAGAAACCACTGTAAAAAGGAATTTCAAAAGATGCATAAAATGAGCATAAATAGTTGAGGTGGACTCTTGCATAAATTTGTTCTATAGTATACTTAATGATTGATGACAGATTTTAAGCATTTTTCTTAGTTATGCCTTATTTCTAAGATGTACTGAAGTTTATCAGACTTTAATCTTTATCTGATATTCTGCTGAATGCACACACTTTCACTCCATATGAATGATGAAAATTACTGTGATGATTAAGTTGTTTTGATAAACAGTTAAGTGTCATTTGCATAAATTCTGAGGACAAGTTCTGATGGAAGTTCTGATGATTAAACTCTTAAGAAAACAAGTCAGTATTTGTATGAAGAATCACAGAAAAAGATATTCACTTTTTTAGTTCAGAAGCCATATTCTGATGATTGTTAAAATATGATATAAGTTAAGTTCTGATATTAAATCCTGATGGAATCCTTGATGCTTACGTGGCATTTTTCTTTACTTGACTTATTTGTGATAAAAACTGAAACAGTCATGTCAAATCAGAATATATTTGGGTAAGATAAAAACAGTCATAATCATTATGGGTTACTGATAAACGTGTTTATCTTGAAAAACTGCATGTGCACAATAATTATTGTTTATTTTACGTGCTCATTAACTCTTGCTTTAACTTTTTATTGACTTTTATTATTACACATCGGTCTAGGGAGACGAGGAATCATTATTTTTTTTACTCTTAATCGTTAAACAGTCCTCGCGTCCCTTGGTATTCCACTGGCTATTTAAACCGACTATTCATCCCAGCCAAATCATCTTCCATTTTCTCACAAACTCACTCTCTTTTTTAATTATCATCATTTTTCTTCTTCATAAACAACAATGGTTCTTTTCAACTTGTTCATGAACTATGAAACTTTCAATATAAAGTTGAGTTGTGATGACTGACAACAGGAGTGGCATGTCACCACCATTCCTGAAGAGCTCTGAAACTCTGTTCCACAAGAGGTTCACACAGACCTCTTGTTCTTTTCGATGGACTACGAGCTCCATCTTGATCGATTGGAAGAGGAAAGGAGAGAGGCTCTCCTTCAGCAAGAACGGATCATCCGTCTTGCAGTGCTCTTTGTCAGCAGCAGGAGGAACTAGTCGATAGGACTTCTTAGACTAGGACTAAGGTTGTTGATATTAAGATTCTTAGACTAGGACTATCTTGTAATTTTTGCATGTAATCTATAAATTTCATGAAATGTACTCGTTTGATATATTAATGAAATTTCTCTTAATTGCAAGATTTAGTCTCTGTTTCTCTCATATTATGTGACTGTGCATGTTCTAATTGTAATTTGTTAATCTTTACTTCATCTATTTAAACTTTATCATTTGATGAATGTTTTGATTACAATTATGGTCAATAATAAATTTTGTTGATTTGAGGAAACAATTGAAGCACGGGTTGATGCATCAGAACCTTTGATAATTGAAGCTGAGAATGTTACTTCTCAGACAGAAACAGCAGCTCACGGTTCTGATACTTTGAAAAGAAAGAAATCTGTAAGTTCTGTTACTGTTGAAGCAACTCCTTCATTGGTAAGGAGATTGAATAAAATAAAGACTAAGAGGTATTTGGCTAAGGCTCCATCAGAAGATACTGAAGAAGCTGAGGAAGGGGATCAGGAATCTCTGATCTCACAAGAACCAATTGTTATTAAAGCCCTTCCAGCTCAAGCCAATGACACTGCTACTGATACAGTTGTAACCCCTCTTGTCTCTCCTATTAAAGCTACAGATGATGCTAAAGAACAAACTAAAAATTCTGAAATAGATATTCATAATTTGAATATACCAAATATTCTTTATTTGGAAGCACCATCTACAGATGCTCAGCAATCTCCAACTCATTTTCCAATTTTTAATGATGAGATACCATCTACATCAACCACACCAGCTCTGGACATAAATTCTGATGTTCAGAATTTAAATGAAGTTGTTCCTGAAACTCTAGTTGCTTCACACACTGTTGTGCTGTCAGAACATAATGAGTCTTCCTCAAGTTATGACGATAGTGTTTCTGTTGAGACTTCAGTTCCTATACTAGGAAAGGAAGAATTGGTGAAGGAATTTGTTGAAAAGGAAGCACCTATTCCTTGGGAGGATACTCACAGAGGTGTGGAGTGGACCAAGAAGTGGAATGACACTGATTTCATTCCAAGTTCTAACGTTTTGACAGAGCATATTTCTAAAGCTGATGAGTGGCTCACAAATGCTGATTTAAAGACACAACTCAAGATCACTACTCTATCTACCAAACATCTTCAAGGTCTACATTCTTCTACTCATGAAAAGGTTGATACAATAAAGGAACATGCTGATAATCTAGATCTACTGCTTAAGCTTGACAAGAATAGATATATCATACCTACTCTTGAGAAAATTGAAGCTATTGAGAAGATTCAAGAGAAGCAACATGCCCAAATTGCCGAGGTCCTGGCTAACCAAGTTTCTCAGAAAGCTCAATTGGATGAAATCCAATCTTCAGTTGAACTTCTTCTTTCTCTCTTACTTCCTGATGATGCCAAAAAGGGGGAGAAAGTAGTTAAGTCCAAATGCTCACCTACTGAAATACTGAAGAAAAAGGATAATAAAAGTGATGACCAAGGAAACTCTGATAAGAGTAGAGGTCAAGGAAAAGTTCAAGGAAAATCTTCTACACAGAACAAGTCAAGTTCTGATGATGTGAATGCTAAAAGTCTGAATTCAAGTTCTGATAAACAAAGTCTGATGTCAAGTTCTGATATATTGATTCAGTCAGGATCTAAAGACTCTCAGAAGTTTTTACAAACTCTGAAGCTAAAGGGGAAGCAGACTACTGTTTATTATTAAAAATCCTAAAATCCAGAAACTTGATGAGGAGATAGCTAGAAGATTATTTCTGAAACAAAATCCAGGAATGGATTTGGAAACTCTCAAGGAGGAAGAAGCTAGATTTGCTGGTGAGAAGACAAATCTTAAGTCTAAAGCTTCTGATGCAAAGAAACCTTCAAGGCCTAAGGAAAAAGGCATTGTGATCAGGGAAAAGTCAAATTCTGAGACTTCAAAGTCCAAGACTAGATCACAAACTGAGATTGATCCTAAATCAAAAGGAAAAGAAAAGGTTGGTGAACCTTTAAAGATTGAGAAAAAGATAAATTCTTCCATTCCAGTCTATCAAACTACAGTGAATGATGATAATTTGATAGAAGATGAAACTGTTTAAATTCTGAAGAAAAGAAAGATAATTGAAGAATCTAAAACAACCTCTGACACTACTCAAGTTATTCAGAATAAAGAACAGCAAGCTACAGAAGAAACATCAAATTTTGATCAAGTTAATTTGGAAAATTTGACAATTGCTGATAAGAAGAAGCTGTTATGGAAGAAAGCTACTCCAGTTGAACCAAAATCCAATCTTTTGATGAGTCAACTCGCAACATTTGGGTTGAGATCCAAGCAACCTAGAGATAAAGCTGGATTAGGTTCTGATGAAGAGAAAATACAAACATGCGTAGAAGTTACTCTAAGAGATCCTTTCATGTTGACAGACAAATCATATGAACAAATCAAATAAAAGCACCTTGACAAAGTGTTGTCTCCTCAAATTGTGATAGATTCTCATGATAAGGAAAATCTAAAGGAGAAATTGATTTTATTTCTCTATGATGGATTAACTTACAGACTAGCTGATACTGATGTGCTAAAGAAGTCTGTCAGAGAACTTCAACATATTCACTATCTTCTGGAAGTAAAATCTGATGTTACAAAAAGATGGTCAGAATACATTTTGAAGGCTATAAGAGATCTATTTAGAATCTCTGGTACAAAGACTTCTCAGTATATACCAATTATTATTGAAGATGATGGAAGAGAAATTCCTATGCTGAAGAATTCTGCTAAGGTGGAAGTTATTTTGAAAGGAAGATGCTTATGTTATAATGAAAACTCTTCACATCCTAGAATTATCAGACTTGGTGATGGACTTGGAAGAACATCAATTCAAGCTCTCAGAATAGCCATTTATCAAATTGGTGATAGTAAAGATGAAGAACTGATGCAGGTCAAAGCACAGTTAGTTGAATTTCTGAGGAAAGCTGAAGACAAGCTGGTAAGAGATTTTGTTAAGAATCATTATGGATTCAGATTGATCCAGTGAAGTTGGTAAAGCTACAAGGACTGTAAGTTGTAGTTAATAGTCTTATTAAACTCTTATTGCATTTGAACTTAAATGTTTTTGACATCATCAAATCTATTAACTTGTATATTATTGCACAATTTATAAGCTGGGGGAGATTGTTAGATATATTTGAGATGTCATGTCTTATATGTTTCATGTTTAGTTTTCATATCTTAACAAACAGGAAATATCAGTACTTACTGAAATCAGTACTTACTGGAAGTTAGAACTTAAGGATATCAGGACTTAGATTATCAGAAGATAAATATCAGAAGATGGATATCAGAACTTAAGTACTGGAGGACTAACAATTAAGGAAGGAAGCTGATTTATAGGAAAGAAGATTGAGACTAATACAAAAGAAGATATGCATGGAAAGAGTTAGAGGACTTAAAGACTTGTATAAGATATCTGATTGATATATTTTAGGAGACAGAATTATATTCCATATCAATTAGAAGTTATCTTGTAACTGTGTACTATATAAACACAGACATAGGTTTACCCTATATGTGTTATCATTATCGAGAAGATCATATATTGTAACCTAGCATCTCTCATGATATTTTGATATTTGTTCATCACTGAGAGAGAACAGTTCCATTGTAACAGAGTTTATTATATCGAATATATCTGTTTACTGTTACTTGTGTTCGAAATCGATTTGATTATATTCTACACTGTATTCAACCCCCTTCTACAGTGTTGTGTGACCTAACACAAGTTTTAGAGAATCTCGTTAGCTTCGCGGGGGCAGTTGAATCGCCTAATTCTGACGAGTAAAACTCAAGATATGGCCAAAAGAAGAATCAGCAAAAAATTCCAGAAAGCAAGCGCGGCCGCCCCGAAACCAGCGCGCCCGCCCCGCCTTTCTCCCAAAAAAACAGCGCGCCTGCGCTGACTTGAGCACGGCCGCCCCGCCCTTTTTGCCCCAGAATACTGATTTTAGTAGAATTTGATGATTTTGAGGGCCCAGGTCCACTAAGGGCTTATATATAGTGATAAAAAGACATTTTTAACAACAAGGAGCGAAGGGAGAGCCATAAGAAGACCTAGAGAGCACGAGAAGGTTACGGAGAAGAAAACTTTTGTATTTTTTAATATAGTTGATACTTAGATGCTTGTTTTCAATTTTTCTTTGAACCCTAGTACTCTTATATTGTCTTATATCCTGATTTTATTGGAACCCATGGTGACGATGATGTTAGGTCACACACACTGTAGAGGGGGTGAATACAGTGTAAAGTACAATCAAATCGAACTTTAATATCTCAGGTAACAGAAAACAAACTTTATTGAAACAATAAACTCTATTACAGTATGGAACTGTTACCTCTCAGTGATGAACAAATATCACGAGAGCTGTTAGGGTTACAATGAATAATCTTCTCGAATATGATAACACTTATAGTGTAAACCCTATGTCTGTGTTTATATACCACACAGTTACAAGATAATCGCTAATTGATATGGAATATAGTTCTGCTTCCTAAAATATATCAATCAGATATCTTTTCTTCCAAGTATTCTATTCTTCATAGAATTCCTTCTTCATGCATATCTCTTCTTATGTTTATCTCGATCTTCTTTCCTATAATCAGCTGCTGTCCTTATCTGAATGTCCTTCAGCACTTAAGTTCTGATATCCATCTTCTGATGATTATCTCCTGATAATATAAGTACTGATATCCTTAAGTCCTGACTTCCAATAAGTACTGATTTATCCTGTTTAAGTAAGATCTGAAAACTAAACATAAATCATATTAGCCATGACATTATCAAATATATCTAACAATCTCCCCCAACTTGTAAATTAGCATAATATACAAGTTCAATAAATATTTGATGATGTCAAAAACATTAAGTACAAATGCATGAGAATTAGACTAGATAACTACAATTTACAGTCCTTAAAGCTTTACCAATATTTAAGTTCTGATAACAGCTTCAGTCTGTACAAATATCAGAATTTAATCAGTTGTAGATCTTGACTTGGCTTCATCTTCTGATCTCTCTGATGTCAGGGTTTGTTCTGAGATAGTTCTTCAACAAACATCTCCCAGCATATCTAAGTTCATCAATCATCCTCCTTTTAGCATCTTTAAGCTCTGCAGTATCTTCACCAATTTGAAAGATTGCAGCCTTGAGATCATTAATCTTAGCTTTTCTTATATCCTCAAGATTGAATTCCACAGCCCTGTAACCCAGAAAGGTAGTTATAATCTTAGCAGTGTTGAGCTTCATTTCAACTATATCACCCTTGTGATCTCTGTACTTTGAAACATATGTTCTATCAGACTTAACAGAATAAAGCCTTTTATGTCTCTGAATCTGATCCTTCAAATAGTTTGCAGCACTTCCTGTCAATCTGTCATCCACTTGAAGTAAGAATAGTACATGCTCCAATTCTTCAAAATACTTCAATGGAATGGCATTTTGCCTTATATGATAAACCCTACTATCTGTCATGAAGTACAACAAGATGTGTTCTTTCAAGTAGGTATGGTAAACCATTTGTACATATTCCGGTTGATTCAATCTCTCAGGAGTTGCTCCAATAACTGGTTCACTCAAGGAAGTTGGATCATTGGTAGTATTCTGTATTCTTCTTTCATCAGCACTTCCCAATCCAGATTTATCTCTTGCTTCCTTTCCAGTAACTACTCTTGCTTCAAAACCACTTGTAGCAGTCTTCAAAGGTTGAGTCTGTTTTGCTTTAGTGAATCCTGGTAGGAGTTTCTTTGATCTATCTTCTGATATCAAGTTAACTTGAGCTGTGTTAGAGGTTACTTGCTTCTTCAAAATATCAGAACTTACAGTCTCTTTACTCTGAACAACTTGAGCCATGTCAGAGGTTGTTTTAAGAACTTTTCTTGAAGTCAGAGCAAGATCATCCTTTTCATCAGAGTTTAGAAAGTTACATCAGACAACAGTCAGTACTTAAGCAAGTTTTCAATTAAGCACAGAATACACAAAGAGAGTAATTTCTGTAAATACTGATCATAAAGTCTGATGCATCAGAACAAAACTAAGCAGATTTAGAAAAAGAACCTGAAACCATTCCAAGTTCATTTACCAATCTTGTAAAAGTAGCTTCACTCAATGGTTTGGTGAAGATATCTGCTAGTTGTTGATTTGTTGGAACAAAGTGCAATTCCACTGTACCTTCATCCACATGTTCCCTTATGAAGTGGTACCTGATGCTGATGTGCTTTGTCATTAAGTGTTGAACTGGATTACCTATCATAGCAATAGCACTTTGATTATCACAGTAAATAGGGATTTTGAAATATGTTAACCCATAATCCAGTAACTGATTCTTCATCCAAAAAATCTGTGCACAACAGCTTCCTGCAGCAATGTACTCTGCTTCTGCAGTTGATGTGGAAATTGACTTTTGTTTCTTGCTAAACTAAGAAACCAATCTGCCTCCAAGAAATTGGCAGCTTCCACTTGTGCTTTTCCTGTCAATTTTGCAACCTGCAAAATCTGCATCTAAGTAACCTATTAGTTTAAAATCTGATTCTCTGGGATACCACAATCCCAGATCAGTTGTTCCTTTAAGATACTTGAAAATTCTTTTCACAGCTATTAAGTGAGGTTCTCTTGGATCTGCTTGAAATCTTGCACAAAGACAGGTAGCATACATGATATCAGGTCTACTAGCAGTTAGATAGAGTAGAGAGCCAATCATACCTCTGTAATCAGTAATATCTACTGATTTACCAGTATCCTTATCCAGTTTTGTTACAGTGGTCATGGGAGTGGATGCACTTGAACAATCTTGCATTCCAAATTTCTTTAGTAAGTTTTTGGTGTACTTAGTTTGACAAATAAAAGTGCCTTCTTCATTCTGCTTGACTTGAAGGCCCAGAAAATAGCTAAGTTCCCCCATCATACTCATCTGATACCTTGACTGCATCAGTTTGGTAAACTTCTTGCAAAGTCTGTCATTTGTAGATCCAAAAATGATATCATCAACATAGATCTGGACCAGAAGTAAGTCCTTTCCATGGTTGAGGTAGAACAGTGTTTTGTCTATTGTTCCTCTGTTAAATCCACTTTCCAGAAGAAACTGAGCTAAAGTCTCATACCATGCTCTAGGAGCTTGCTTAAGTCCATAAAGTGCTTTATCTAGCCTGTAAACATAATCTGGATATTTAGAATCTACAAAGCCTGGAGGTTGTTCAACATATACTTCCTCCTCCAATTCTCCATTGAGAAAAGCACTTTTCACATCCATTTGAAAGACAGTAAACTTTTTGTGAGCAGTATAAGCCAAAACTATCCTTATGGCTTCTAACCTAGCAACTGGTGCAAATGTTTCATTATAATCAATTCCCTCCTGTTGAGAATATCCTTTTGCAACCAGCCTTGCCTTATTTCTTGTAATTATGCCATCACTGTCAGTTTAATTTCTGAATACCCACTTTGTACCAACAACAGATCTATTCTTTGGTCTTGGCACTAGGGTCCAGACTTTGTTTCTTTCAAATTTATTTAACTCTTCCTGCATTGCTTGCACCCAATCAGCATCTTGAAGAGCTTCTTCCACTTTCTTTGGCTCAGTCTGAGAAAGAAAAGAATTGTAAAGACATTCATTTGAAGTACCTGTTCTAGTTCTGACATCTGCATCAGGATTTCTAATTATCAAATCAGGTGTATGTGATTTAGTCCACTTCCTTGCAGATGGAAGATTTGGCTTCTTTTTCTTCACCATCTCATATGGTTTCTTTCCTTGCTTGTTAATGAGTGTTGCATTTTGAGTAAAACAAGCAGTCTGCACAGCTTCAGCCCAGAAATAGGTTGGAAGCTTTGCTTCTTCAAGCATTATACGTGCAGCTTCAATGAGAGTTCTATTCTTTCTTTCAACAACTCCATTTTGCTGTGGAGTTCCAGGAGCAGAGAATTCCTGCTTAATTCCATGGTTTTTGCAGAACTCTTCCATTATCAAATTCTTGAACTCAGTGCCATTATCACTCTTTATTGTCTTCACAGAATTTTTGACCAATTTATCCAGTTGTTTGACATGATCAATCAAGATAGATGCAGTTTCACTATTTGTGTGCAAGAAATACACCCATGTGTATCTGGTGAACTCATCCACTATGACCATGGCATATTTCTTCTTTGCAATAGACATGACATTTACTGGACCAAATAGATCAACATGTAGTAGGTGATAGGGCTCAAGAATTGATGATTCAGTCTTGCTCTTGAATGAGGATTTTCTTTGTTTAGCCTTCTGACAAGAATCACAAAGGCCATCAGGAGCAAATACTGACTTTGGAAGTCCTCTCACAAGCTCTTTCTTGACCAACTCATTTATATTGTTGAAATTTAAATGAGAGAGTTTCTTGTGCCAATTCCAGCTTTCTTCAATTGATGCTCTACTCATCAGACAGATTGCAGAACCATCAGTACTTGTTGAAAGTTTGGCTTCATTAATGTTACCATGCCTGTATCCTTTCAGAATAACTTTTCCTTTAGATTTACTCACAACTTCACAGTGTTCTTTAAAGAAATCAACATGATAACCTCTGTCACAGATTTGACTTATACTCGGCAGATTGTGTTTAAGTCCTGAGACTAGAGCTACTTCTTTAATGATGACATTTCCAAGGTTGATATTGCCATATCCCAATGTTTTCCAATGTTGCCATCTCCATAAGAAACACTTGGGCCAGCTTTCTCCATAAAATCTGATAGCAGGGCTTTATTTCCAGTCATATGTCCTGAACATCTACTTTCAGAACTAGGATATTTTTCGTGTTGCCCTACAATCACAAAGACCACTAATGATTAGTTTTAAGGATCCAGACATGCTTGGATCCTTTGGCCTTATCAAGTTTGTTAACATTTGCAGCGGATTTAGCATCAGAGTTTATGTTAACATTTTTCTTATCATAATTTACATTATCAGACTTTGTATCAGAATTTACACTAGAAGGAACAATGGAAACTTTCTTTAAAGAAGGTTTTATTTGATAATAATCATAGTACAAACTATGATATTCCTTACAAGTATAAATGGAATGCCATAAACTACCACAATGAAAACAAGGATTTTGTGGCTTATATCTAACAGACTGACTCTTAACTCCTGACTTTGAAAGTAAGGAGTTTATGTTCTTATTCTTCCTGCAAAAAGAAGCCAGATGGTTAGAACTTCCACAGTTATGACACGTTTTCCTACGAGCTTCAGGAACAGGCCTATAATCATTACTTTTATTCACACCTTCCTTTCTATTCCTATTTTTCCTAGGTGATTTTACCTTGTTTGCATTCTTAACATCTTTCAGCTTATGCCTAAGCTGCTTCTTAGTCATTAAGCCTATGTTTACTTCAGCTGTCTTTTCCTGTTTTAGTTTGTTAGAAGTTAATCCCTCTTTAACTTCTGATTTCTCATTATCAGACTTTACAGTTACAAACTTAACAGGTTTTAACTTTGGCTTTTGCTTAACAACAGGCTTAATTTCTACAGTTCTTTTATCATTCTTATCATCTCCATAACCTAAGCCCTCTTTCCAATTTTCACTACTTAGCAAATTTTGAGTTGTTCTGCCAGAGTGAGTCCAAGTCCTGATAATCTCTCTTTCCTTTTCTAACTCAGTTTTTAGAGATTCATTCATTTTTAGCACTTCATCCCTAACATAAAAAGCATCATCTCTATCCTTCTGAGTTTGATGGAACATAACTAACTCTTTTTCTAAGAAATCATTTCTTTTCTTAAAAACAAGATTTTCAGAAGTTAATCTTTCACATGTTAAAGTTTGATCTCTATAACTAACAAACATGGTTTTAAGATATCTTCTCAACTCATTAATATCATCAGTATGAAAAGCATAAGTAGTCTGAGGTACCTTTGTTTCAGCAGCTTCAGAACTGCTCTCAGCACTTTCTTTATCAGCATTTGCCATCAAGGCATAGTTCTCCTCACTTTCAGAGTCTGAGGTGTCTGTCCAGCATTTCTTCTTTGTGACAAGAGCCTTGCCTTTGTCACCCTTCACTTTCTTACAATCAGGAGATATGTGACCTTTCTCACCACAGTTATAGCATTTGACATTGGTATAATCTCCTCTATCAGACTTTCCTCCTCTGCCCTCAGATCTTCTGAAATTCTTCTTATCAGAACTTATGCCTTTCTTGGAAAACTTCTTTCCCTTCCTGAACTTCCTGTATGCAATCTTTGTGATCCCTTTCACCATAAGAGCACACAGGTTCATCATCTCCTCATCAGCATCAGTCTCAGGCAAGCTTTCAGAATCTGAGTCATCATCACTTTCAGAACTTGATGACTCAGTATCAGACTTTGTGAAAAGAGCTTTACCCTTGTCTTTCCTTGAGGTAGCTGCCTTGGGGGATTCTTCTTCAGCTTTAAGAGCAATTGTCCTTGACTTTCCTCCTTTCCTCTTGCTTCTTTGTTCCATCTCAAGTTCATGAGTCTTGAGCATTCCATAAATTTCATCAAGAGTTGTTTCATCAAGACTGTAGTTATCTCTTATTGTTGTTGCCTTCAAATCCCAACATTCAGGAAGAGCTAACAGGAATTTAAGGTTTGAATCTTCAAGATCATACTCCTTATTAACTAGTGACAGATCATTCAAGAGTTTGACAAATCTATCATATAAATCAGTCAATAACTCATTAGCCTTTGAGTCAAAGTGTTCATACTCTTGAGTGAGTATTGTCTTCCTGTTCTTCTTAATTGTATCAGTTCCCTGACACCTTGTTTCCAGAGCATCCCATATCTCCTTTGCAGTCTTGCAGTTAATTACCCTATTTGACATTACATTATCAATGGCACTATGCAGTAAGGGTCGTACCTTAGCATCCTTAGCAATTGATGTGATATCTTCAGCGGTATAATCACTCTTCTCCTTTGGTACAGTCTTTGCTGCTTCACCTGCAACTGAAACAGCGAGCTTGGTTGGTTTGTGAGGTCCTTCATTGATTCTATCAAGATATTTTGGATCTGTAGCTTCCAGAAACATGGTCATCCTCACCTTCCATATGGCATATTCAGATGGTCTCAGTATGGGAACTCTGATGGTCTCATACCGACTTTGAATTTGTGTCTTTGGAGGTTCTTCAGTTTTGGTAGGCTTAGTTGGAGTTTATGTGTCAGACATGATTGTGTTTGGATCTTAAACTGTATGTGCGTTAACAGATAGGCTCTGATACCACTTGTTAGGTCACACACACTGTAGAGGGGGTGAATACAGTGTAAAGTACAATCAAATCGAACTTTAATATCTCAAGTAACAGAAAACAAACTTTATTAAAATAATAAACTATGTTACAGTATGCAACTGTTACCTCTCAGTGATGAACAAATATCATGAGAGCTGCTAGGGTTACAATAAATAATCTTCTCGAATATGATAACACTTATAGTGTAAACCCTATGTCTGTGTTTATATACTACACAGTTACAAGATAATCGCTAATTGATATGGAATATAATTCTGCTTCCTAAAATATATCAATCAGATATCTTTTCTTCCAAGTATTCTATTCTTCATAGAATTCCTTCTTCATGCATATCTCTTCTTATGTTTATCTCGATCTTCTTTCCTATAATCAGCTGTTGTCCTTATCTGAACATCCTTCAGCACTTAAGTTCTGATATCCATCTTCTGATGATTATCTTTTGATAATATAAGTACTGATATCCTTAAGTCCTGACTTCCAGTAAGTACTGATTTATCCTATTTAAGTAAGATCTGAAAACTAAACATAAATCATATTAGCCATGACATTATCAAATATATCTAACAGATGAGTCCGGTTATGAACTAATCGTTATCGTGGAGTTCTAACGGATTTACTTATGGATTTTTATAGTTAATTTGTTCCAATATCTTGGTGTGTGGTGATTGAACGATATCCTAGTATTGGTTGTGCTTATTCATCTTATGTGTGTAGCTAACATATAAGATAGCGTGTTAATCTCTATTGAAGCGATAATGAATATTGAGGTTTAGAATTTGCCATGCTAACATAGGTTCATGTATTTGTTATGCATGATTCGTAGGTAATTTTAACCATCTTACTTGCCCTATGTAATCATGATAGATAACTTGTTCATTAAACCTTTATGTTGTCAAATTTTATAGGCATATAGGGTCTCAATATAATTGGTGTCTATTCAGCTTCTTTCTCTTTTGTGGATGTCTGGCAGCAGGGTATTCGTACAACGAAAGTTGGTGATTACTAGTTTCGTGTTATCTGATTAGTTGTCATCACCATTGCATGCTAAGGTTAAGAACAATGACTTTAAATGAAGTAGTAATGAAGTTAGAACCCCATGTTTGTCTCATATAAGTAATTGAACCTCAATTCTCTTAGTTAATTTTATTTAGTATAATCTCTTAGTTTAATCAAAACCCAATTTGTTATTTGTCTTAGAATTGAATGATAACCATACCATTGTTGCATAAGTGCATAAATTGAACTTAACCTAAACCTGTCCATGTGGGAATGAATTTGATTGATATCTTATACTACTTGTGAACGCGTATACTTGCATGTAATTTTAGAGCGTGTTTTCGCCTTAAAAAAATTCCCACATGCTTCTTTTCACAATGCTTGCATTCAACTCTTGGCTTTTTGTTCTCACTTGCATGTCCTTGACTTTGCTGATAGCTCCCTCCATCATCTTGCCTCTTATTCCCTTCTCCCTTCTTCTGTACATTCCATCCTTTTTGGAATCCAATTCTCTTAATATTCTTATCTGACTAACTTCTTGATTCTGACCTTTCCCCCTGATGAAACACGTTCCCTTTCTTATTATATCCTTCCTTCCTGGATTGTACCCTGTTACTTTCAATCAAGGCCGCTTTCTGAACTACTCCTGTATAATTATCAATCTCAAACATTGATACCCTATCTCGGATCCAATATTCAAGCCCTTGTTGGAACCTTGGAGCCTTCTCTTCTTCGGTACCCACATACTTGGTCACAAACCTCGATAATTCTGTAAACTTCTTCTCATATTCCAAGACTGTCATATTCCATTTGCTTCAACTCTAGGAACTTCACTTCCATTTGTTTTTGTACATACTTGGGATAATACTTCTCTAAAAATAGTTCCTTAAATCTTTCCCAAGTAACTGGTTGAACCTCTTATAAAGTTTTAACTGAATCCCGCCAATAAATTACTTCCCCTTTCAGAAAATACGTGATGTATACAGTCTTCAAATCCTCCCCTAATCGAACCAACTCAAAATATCTTTCCATTTCTCTTATCCAAGTGTTGGCTACAACTGGATCAGTGGTATCATGAAAAGCTGAAGGGTTCACATTCTGAAAAGCTTTGAAAGTCACAACTGGTTGAGGTGGTACTGGTGGGTCTGGTTGATGTTGGTGTTGATCATGATTCTCTAGGTTTTGAAATTATTGTTGTTAGAATTATTGTTGAAGAGTTTGTTGTTGTTGAGCAATTGCATTGGTTTGTTGTTGGGAGGTTTCCAATATTCGAAGGATATTGGGGTCGGTTGTAGAAGAAGTACTGGTTTGCTTCATCTTTTTAGGTGGCATGACCAAATAAGGTTCGAATTTAAAGGTCAACAACATCATAGTTCTGAAAGGAAATAAGGAAACTACATAGTTCTAGAGATACAATCAACATAAAGGATAGCCAACTGGAAACGAAATAGCAAATCTGGCTCCTAATTCGGCCTAACGATCATCTTCCTAAGTCTCCTCGTTATCATCTTGAGCTATCGGAATCTCTTCCCACTACTCCCCCTGAAGCATCTTCACAATTCCCTGAAGTTCATCTGCTACCATCTTGATGGTGTATTGGCTGCTACGGTCGCGATGTGCTGGCATCTCCCCGAGCTTAGTGTTAATAAACTGTGTCAAGGACTCGAGTCTCACAATCAACTGTGCCTTAGGTTCCTCCTTAAGCTGAGTATTATCCTGAAAAGCTATATCCAGTCGCTCCATAAGTCGGTCGTACTTCCCTTGGAGGCTATCAAACTGAAGCCTCAACTCAGCGTACACGGAAAAAGCAATAGTGTCGGATGGCGCCGAGGACGAGGATGAGTTCATCCTTTACTGAGAAATAATATATACGAAGGAAAATATTAACGACTTACTCGAATAATACCTACTAACACTCTTGTATTTCCTATATATATATATATATCCTATAACCTATGTGGACTGTTCAGGGACTCTAAACCTTAGCTCAGATACCAACACATATCACAGCCCCGAAATAAAACTAACAGATTACAACTCATAAATATAAGGTCATTACAAACGGCTGTTTACAACAAAATCCAAGATTGCAAAGGTTCAGTATTTGAACAGTCCAACACTACAACTATTACAACTTTTACATAACTATCGATCCTCACACAGACGCCAACTGTACTACCTGAGCTCACATAAGCCTCAGCATCTCCACCGGTAGACTTACGAGAAGTCTGCTTGAATCTAACCATACTTGCTAGCTGAAATGACATGAATAAATAGCAAGAAGTGATCCAAACGCTCAGCAAGATATAACATAAGACATAAACTAATAGTATAGCAATTCATAATTTGAAATTGGGGTGGATGGCATCATTATTCAAGTCAAAATCAAATCATTGCTCAAAATCATTTTATGATGCTAAAGATTACAGCCGGTGATCAGCCTCGAAGTAATCCCGAACCTCTCTGGGTTCTAACAAATTTTAGTTCGGATCCCTAGGCATCTTTTAAGCCTAATAAATAAGTATGAAAGGGACTTGCATCTTAGTCCAATCCACCAATCTCAAGAAAATTTCTTTTCTTTGAAAAGCAATTATCTTTTATAAAACTGATACCAGGGAGAAATTATAAAGATTCTAAATAATAGAGTTTAAATAAATAAGCCAAGATTTGAAACTCTTATCAGAAATGAATTAACTTCTCACTAGTCGGGTTATCGATGATGAATAATAATGGTTTATCAACCAAGGAAGAAAGTATTGAAAAGGAATCATAACGATAATCAACAAGATAGGGATCTCAAATTTGGAGGGTAATACATGGCATATATCTAGTAACAAAGTTTAGATATGATATAAAGAATAATGAAGAAGTATGAAGTTGGATTATTGATATCTCAAGGTATCAAGGGTGTAGGGATATATTATCAAATCAATAGGGGTTTTGTGATCATGGAAATTGAAATGTTGTAGTTTATAAAGGTATTTTGGTATAGTATGAGCAATCAAAGGATATCAATTATAGGTACTAAGTCAAGCTGTGGAAAGACGTAGATAAGCGAATGATCTTTATTTAGGCATAAATGAACTTGGAACAGTTGCGATAATCACAGGTATGGCAATACGTTTATATCAAGGTACTTGCATAAAAATAGAATTGATAAGGGAGAAACACTTGAAATATATCTTAAAAAGTTCAGAATAAACTTGCAACATATCTCAAGAAGGTTTAAGGATACTTGCAATATATCAAGAAAGTTCGGGAATACTTGCCTTAAAGAAGGCTAATCTAGAACTCAACTTGGCTTAGGAGCAACCGGGAGTACTAATCGACCTTGACGGCAAGCTTCCTATCTTCACTTGATCCTATACAATAATAATAACTCTCATTATAAAAGACTCTTATAAGAACAATCGACCCTAATGCTAATGCACAATTCGACTCCAAGTAGCATTTAGCGTCTTACTTTGCATAAGACCTCAAGTCAACACACATTACTATATATATATAGAACTATAACACCTTGGAGCACATAAGGACAGATAATTACATGCAATATATTATTTAGACTTGGTACATCATTGGGTATTGAATGATCTCACTCAATTAATCTCCACAAATTGACTAGCATAGAGCAACTTTACTAGTCTCGAAACTCGAAGTGCCTAAACTTGGTAATCTCATTTCCCTTGACCATACCTATGGCCTTACACCCTAATGACCTTTATCTAATTGGAAACATTAAGGATTACTTATGACTCGCTCATAGGATTCACAAAACTAAGTGCTAAGTCGAAGTGTTCTCACTTGCACTCTCTTGGCGACACCTTGGGTGACATAGGGTCTTTGACACTCTTCTACTCTAGGAATTACTCCCAAAACTAACCCACTGGATTCTTAAGACCTAAGTTTAACTTATTCACTCGGAATGACATCAAGGTCTAACTTAGGCCTCTCCGGGCCTACCCTCAAAGTTGACACAAATCTGCTTGGTGCCTTTAAAATTGCCCTATTTTTACTCACTTTTAACCATTGATTCTAACTCTAAACCAACATATTTTGACTTGAAAGCCTTACCTATACTTCCTAGTATCAGTACTAATCAATGCCTAATGAGGGCCTACGCATAACACCACTTTATGACCTCCAAACTACACTAAACCTAAACTGTCCCATGTTCCGGCAGATTTAGTGTTTTCGGGTGTGCACTCACTAAATGGTAAGTTTTCTTAAATCTATTACTTCTGGACTCAAATATATATCAAGTCCCAACTCTCTGTAGCTCGGTCCTACCAAGGCCTAAGAAATCCCCATTCAAAACTCACCTACAACTAGTGAGCAAATTTAGAAAATAAAAGTGTTCTACTCTAAACCTTTCCACCTTAACTCCCATTTTAAAACCAAGAGATCAACATTTAATCAAGCAACCGTACTGTCATAATACTCTCAACTAATGCCTCAACAAGTGTGGAGATCATTCATACCCTAGTTCACCCTCATGCAAATAAATTACCAAAAATAATGCATGTTATCATTCATCAACATTTCAACTAAATAAGGGAGATTACTCCTTATAAATTCAACTTTTAACACTTACCCAATAATAATAATCATGCATCTATCTTACCTTAACTAATTTTAGCAAAACAACATGGTAACAACTTGTAATATGCATAAACAAATTCGAAATTCAAGAATTTAAACCATACATGCATGCTTTCGAATGAACTAGTAAAATATCATAGTTTTTCATCAAAAACTCATTATAAAACTAACATGCAAGGTTAGAAATAGCTATAAGAAGAATGATCACTAACATGAAAAGTTGTTTTTATCAAGTTTTCTTTACAAAAAATACATATTACTAGCACATAAGTAATGTATCTCATGGAGAACCCTTGGATTCACAAGAATCAAAGGTTTTCTCTTTGAGTTTTAAAAAAATATCACATGCAACCATAAATCATCAACTTTTAAATATAAGAATCTTTGGGAAGTGAGTAAGCTAGGCATAGGAAGTGAAATTACACTAAAAGAAGGTGGGAGATTGAATGAAAAATGGAAGGGAATGGGGAGGGGGGTTTCAGCCAAGAGAAGAGAGGGAGGAGGGAGAAGAGAGAAAAAAAATTGAGTGAAGTGGAGTGGGTGTGTTGGAGTGTTGAAATGGTTTTGAACATTTTATTCTATCTTTACCCACATGTAAAAGTGAGTGGGCTATGTATTTATCAAACTCTCCCTCTCCTTTTTGAAAGCAAAGTTTGCATGCAAGGTTATCTTAGTAATTTGGCTAGTCTAGAAGTAGTTAGTGAGGTTAGGAATTCCCATTGTGCCCTTGGATTTGAATTGGGGGTAGAATGCATGCATGGGTAGTGAGGTAATTTGCTAATTAATAATCAAATTAGTTACAAAGAATAAATTTTATAAATAAAAATATAAATCTATAAATTACAAGAGTGGTATCATAAAATAGCTTAAAATTTTTAGAAATTTTATAAAATCACTTTTGAAATTTATTGATAAAAATATTTTAAAATGATTTTTCTCAAATAAAGAAATACACTCTATAAATCACATAAAAGAGTAAATAATACATTTCTTGCTTTCAAATTTTTTAAATAATTAACACAATTATTATGCACCAATATCATCAGACAAGCACATCTCCATATAATTTTATAAATGACTCCATTACAATTATATAATACTCAGTTACAGATTAAATATAATATCGAAGGTAACATTCACGTGGGCTATAAAATCGTCAAAATCTGATTTATAAAACTCAAGATAAAGCCGAAATAAAATGAAACGAAACTCGGTAATTTTTTATTTGTTTGAACTTTAATTTGATTTTTTTAATTATTTCAAATTAATTAACTTTTTATAAATAAGAAAATTAAAACGTCTGTGCATTGTACGCCAAAGTATTAAAAATTTGGTAGTCGGTTAGACGGTACCATATTTGTATAGTAATTCGATTTATATAATACAAATGTTGATTAACTATCTGTGTTATTCATGATACTTTTTTCAGGACTTAAATAGAGATCATTCATATGTCGGTGTAATGACATTGAATTTAAATAAGATAAAATAATATACACTATTCATCTTAACTAAAACAGAATTTTACTAATGATCGAGGTTCAAATAAATTTAAACAAACTAAGTATAATCAGTTGAATTTAGTCAGTGTAATGGATTTAAGGTTAAAATAAAATAACAACTCTTTTTGATTCGGCTAAAAAATTATGTTATTGAACTAATAATTCATCGATCAGGATAATAACATCAGGTTAAAACAAAATAATTTATACTATTTGTTGTACAAGACATGCCTGTAAATAACAAGACTACGTCATCTTGTCAACCCTAAAGATAGGTTGTATGATAATATAATTGTATTTTTTAAGTCTATAAAAATATTAAGTAGATTAGAATGGAGAATTTTTCTATGAACAGTCATCAAGCTAAGGAATAAACTCTGGAAGAAGATCATTCCTGATTATGCCTTAGAGAGAAGTATAGAAGTTTGGAGTCGATGTTGTTCTAGGAAAAATATTCTAAGTCAGATATCGACAAGTCATAGATCAAGGAATATCAAGAAGTATGTCGAGAAGTCTAAAATGACTTGTATAGAAGTCCTAAAAGATATCGACAAGTCAATCTGCATGTAGAGAACTGAGATATCGACAAATCAAAAAAGTCCATGTAGAGAACCGGAGATATCGACAAGTCAATTTTTCATGTAGAGAACTAGAGATATCGATAAGTCAAATCCTCATGTAGAGAACTAGAGATATCAACAAGTAATTCTACTTGTAGAGAACTAGAGACCTCGATAAGTCAAAAACACATGTAGAGAACTCAAGATACCGATAAGTCATTTTACCTATCGATATGTGACATCTCTACAGAACAAAAGAGATCTCGACAAACAACTTCATAATTCAGAATGCAAATAACTCGAAGATCCAAGATTATTAGTCAACAAATAATTCTATCACTAAATTGGAAAGCGTACAAATGCAGCTTGAAGAATACAAGATCAAAGGCCAAGATGAACTGGACAAAAAAGGGCCACAGACCTAATAGATTCTGCATAGATTTGTTAATACTGGAAATGTAAATATACAAAATAGATTTAGAAACTGTGTTAATCCATTTTAGTGCAAGTTTTGTAAACCCGTGCATGTTGATCTATAAAGCATGCCACGGGTCCTTTGTTTAGGAGTAACAAACAGATCTAGAAAATCTTGTATTCTTTCAAGAGAAGTAGTCGGGTTCTTATTTTTAAGAACAAGGATTTGTAGCAAGACAAATTTGATTTAATATAAATCGTGTAAATGTAATAACCCCAATTTTTGGAATTTTTGAAACCCTTATGAATAGTGTTTTGCTGATTATGCTGAATAAGAAAACTTTTCATGCCACACTATGTAGGGGTTCTGTTATGGATATTCTGAGATTTTATTAGTACTCTATATGGTATATAAGTGTATGTAAAGATCGTCAGAATCCAATTCCGAACACTTTGATTTTTCCCGGAAATCCACTAGATACGGAAAGAATTGAGTATAAGGTAACAGGATAAAAAGGATTTAAATAAAAGGATTATAAGAGAGGATCATGAAAGGAATATAATGTATTGAGAAAGGTTAAAGAAACCTAAGTAATAAGATCCCGGGTATGGTCCCTCAAACGATAAATGAAAACGAAAGTTAAGCGAACCGTCTAACAGATCAACGGTCATTAGGCAAACAATTAGGAAGTTAATCAAGGAGGTTAGGGATGATGAGGTCATCCAACCAATAAGAAGGGGGCAAGTAAGGGATGATGACATCATAAGCATGACATAAGCATGACATAAGGGGAAGGAGATGTGGTTGATTTAAAACCACACAAAGTTCAAGGCTAGAAAGGTAATTAACCAAAAACAAAACAAAAACCAACCAAGCTAAGCTAAACAAATCAAAAAACATAAAATCATTTCATTCTTCAACCTTGCTCTCGGCTTTTCTCCATTTCAAGAAGCAAAATTTTCAAAATTTTAAGTTCCAAGCTTCCTAAATTGGTAAGTTAATTATCTAGTACTCCTTATGCATAGATATGGCTATCCTATGAGTTTAAGCCTCCAATTCATTCTCAAACTTCTCCAAGAAATCAATGAAGAATACAATGAATAGTGATTTCAAGGTTTTTAACTTGATTTTTCTTGTTTTTCCTTTAAGATCCAAGCATCTCTAAGACATCTCAAGGCTTCTTAAGGCTTCCTAGCTACTCCAACCACTTCAAGGAAGGTATAACATATCCAAACCCTAGCTTTACTTTGTATATTAGGATGATTTTGATAGTTGTGGTAAAGAGTAGCTTGATGCTTGTTGGTTTAGAGTTTGGGTTGGAATGGTAGTGAATTGATTGTTGAAATCTTATGGTTTGGTTAAAGGACTTAAGTATAGTTTAAATTCAAGTTTAAGAATAAGTATAAATTGTTAATATTGAGTTGATTGGGGCTGTTATGATGTAGTGAGGATGGATTTTGGTTGTATGAATGGATTGGGATTGATTGGTGGTGGAATTGGGATGGTATAAAATTGGGAAATCGCGTAAACATAGCCGTCGTAATGTCCGGTTTACTTTAGACTGCTTGTGTTCATAACATTAGGACCCGAGAACTCCCTGCTAGGTTTTGACCATTTCCATTTTTAGATAGTTCATGTTACGAGCTTCGTTTTGATATGTAGTTCGTTTGAATCCGATGTACCGTTTAGGAGAAACGACCGTTTTAAGTAACGGCGTTTCGCGACCGAACCATTACCCCTCTCCTTACTTTGAAACCTTGGTTAAGGACCTTAAAAGACTAATTGGGGTATGAAACAATTATGTTAAGTGGATTAGGTAGTTGGTAAGGTACTCGCGAAAGAATCGCCTTAAAACCCTTAATGGTTAATTTATTAAAAATGGTGGAGCCGAGAGTACTCGAGCGACTTAAGTGAATCGTTAAGCGCGAAAGCGAACGTTAGGACTCTAAATGGTTAAAGTCTAGTTTCTTAAGCGACCGGGGTTTAATTCCGACTTATGTTGTTGTTCATAGGTTATCGGACCCACTCTAAGCTTAAGTCTATCCGGGAGCATTCAGGCAAGTTTTCTACCCATTATACTGTTGTTGTGATGTATATGTGTATATGCATGATCTTGTGATAAATGCATATTTGTTATTAGCAAATTCTTGCGATATATTGTAGCATATGATATGGTATATATGCATGCCTGTTTCGTATTCTTGATTTATATATCTGTTGGTTCAAATGCTTATTAGTTACATAATACCTATGCTAGAGATAAGCGGTATTTGCGTATACCCTTAGTATAGGGGATCAAAAAGGTGAAATATTTTCTAAAATCGGGAGGCGAGGCTCCCGAGTATAATATATATATATATATATATATATATATATATATATATATGTGTGTGTGAATGGTTTTTAAAACTATTAATCGAATAAGATTTATTCGATAACTTTATATTATTTAATGAATATTACTTGAATATTCATCCGAGGACTTATGGCTCCTTTTATTTTATTAATTGAATATTATTTGAATATTCATTCGAGGGCTTATGACTCAGTTTATTTTATTAATTGAATATTATTTGAATATTCATTCGAGGGCTTATGACTCAGTTTATTTTATTAATTGAATATTATTTGAATATTCATTCGAGGGCTTATGACTCAGTTTATATTATTTAATGAATATTATTTGAATATTCATTTGAGGATCTATGACTCCGATTATTGCTGAGTTATATTCTTTATTTTATTAAAGAATAAGGTGTCGATAATCAAACTTATTTTTGATTATTTAAATAAAGATAGTACTTTCGTATAAGTATATCTTTGGTTATTTAATACTCATTTCAAGTTTAAGTCTTACAACTTCTACTTCAATTATTTATATAAAGATTATTCTGTATGGGAATATTATTTAAATAATAATATTCAGATATTTTCTAAATATATTGGGACTGATTTACTTCATTAATTCAGCATTACTCCAAACACTCTTTAAAGTATTTTCGAGTCTTCAAAATGATTTTTAAAAGTTAGAGCGGATCCCAAAACTCATTTTTATATTTAAGATCTTCCTTTTAAAGGGGATTTAAATACTCGCTCAAAACCTGAGGGAGCCGGCTCTGTGGTGTATTTTATATTCGCAACAAGGTTGCTGTTTTGGTAAATGAATTAAGTCCATCTATCGAGTCGGCATAAGCAACATGGGCTCAGTGGGCGTCCATGATAGTGTAAGTGGCTCAGTGGGAGTCCATCAAATGCGTAAGTGGCTGAGTGGCAGTCCAGCATAAGGTCCTATTGCGACCAGGGTGATGACCAGTGGGGAATTCGTCCATCTACTAGTAGAAAAGGTTACTTATTGGTATCTTTGCCTGATCAGCAAGATATCAGGTTTATGCCAAAATTCTTTCCTTTCCAAATTTATTGGATATTGCAATTATGTTTATACTTTACATGACAGAGATTTTTAAGAAACGTATGTATATATATAGGTGTATATATATATCGGGACTTAATGAAGTATCTCGTAACTTCATTATTTATAATGATATTCAAAGATTTAATCTATTCAAATCTTGTCTTGTAGTCTCATCTATGTGATGAACTGTTGAAAGCTCATTATAACTTGAACGGTGGTAGTTCAAGTAGTATTTGGAAAAAATATAAGTATATTGGAGTATCTTGTAACTTCATCTTTTAAACTTATATCTAGTAAATGATTATCTTATGCATAACAAAGATTTTCAGAAAAACGTTGAGACAAGGTTAGATATATGAGATAACCTTGCAACGATATTTTTATACAGTTATAAACTGGAACTCTGTGTATATTATACATGTCAGAGGATTTCAAAGATTGTGAAAAGTATATATATATGTATATATATATACTGAATATTTTGCGACTTGGTCGCGTTAAGATATCAGCTTGGTTCATTTCTTTTGACCAAGACTTTCATGAGTACTATGAGTATGCTCATATATTGTTAATCAGTATACATATTATTTTGGTGGGCTTGTTGCTCACCCTTGCTTTCTTCTTTCATCACACAACATCAGATAGACAAGATGAACAGGACCAAGCTCCCAATTCGCGAGCAGATAGGAAACATTCCGCAGTTTTCTATAGGCGTTGATGTCGCTGTAGCTGAGGTAGGAGCTACCAATAGGCTAGGCTTTCAACTTTTGATGTACCAGATTTATGTATATTTATGAATTGTAATAATGGCAAAGAAATGTAAATTTATTCAGAAACCCTTTTAAGGTGTATTGACAGATAATTATGGAATAAAATGACTTGTGATTATTTTTGGATATTCATCTCTGAGACTATAACTTGTGGTGTGTGTGTTTATTGTGGGGTCAGAGTACAGAGTAGTTGATTATTTATTAAGATTGGGTGTTATTAAGGGAAATGGAACTCGTGACAACCCGGATCCCCGACCCCGGATTTGGGGGTATTACAGAAGTGGTATCAGAGCTAAGCGTTATAAACCTCAGAGATGATATGACGTTAAGATAATAAGTTCACTAAGATAATAAGAACTCTTGCCAAGTTCATAGTCGGGCTACCTAACGTAGTACTGACAGTTAAAACCCTTATGGGAACCCTTATAAATATCGTGATAGAAGCGTAGTTCGTTATCGTATATGGTAGCGGGACTCCGAACCCTGAGGTTGAGGAGCAACAACGCGATGATGTTTTATTACTTATTGGAGATCAGATTATGGATCCGATAGAGCGTCCTAACGCGGGATCGGATGATGTTCATATTGAGGATGTAGCGGTTGAGGATGTTGTCCTAGAAGGGATTGTTGCTAAGGAGGATCCCGTGGGGGATCCTGAAAAGAATGAATAATGGACCACTGATGAATTGATGACCATGGTTAGGTCGACTACTAGAGGTAGGATTGGTCAGTCACTACCGGAGGTTCGTTCAAGTTTGTAAAGATAGTATCCCCCTTTAACGCGGCTTACTCGTAAGACTGAGAAGTTCGAATGGACAGAGAAATGCGAGAACAGCTTTCAAGAACTGAAGCAAAGGTTGGTGACGGCACCTATGTTGGCGTTGCCGGATGGAAAATGAGATTTTGTGATGTGTAGTGACGCTTCGCATAAGGAATTAGGGTGCTTCTTATACAGCACAACAAGGTAATCGCGTACGCGTCAAGACAATTAAGGGAATTTAAAATTCGATATCCCCACCCATGAGCTTGGGGTCATGGCAATAGTTTTGCCCTAAAGATTTGAGGCACTACTTGTATGGAGAGAAGTGTGAGATTCACAAACTATAGGAGCTCTAGTACATTTTTACGTAGAAAGAGCTCAACATACGCCAGAGGAGGCGGTTAGAGCTAATCAAGAATTATGATTGGGAGATTCTTTATCATTCGGGGAAAGCCAATGTGGTGGCTGATGCCCTTAGTAAAAAGGAGAGACTCAAGATGATAATGTCTTTTGGAGAGTTTATAAGAGATTTTGAGAAAATGGAAATAGAAGTGAAGGTAACCGGAGCCGGTACCGAAAAGCTGTTTGAGATTGCAATACAATTCAAATTATTGGAAAAGAACAGATCGTGCCAGAAATAGTGATGAATGAAGGCAGAGAGCCAACAAATAGATAAGAGATTAATACCGAGAAAGATGATAAGGGAATAATGAGGTATTCCTACAGAATTTGGGTTCCAAATGTTCAAGAGCTTAATGATGAGATCTTAGATGAAAGCTAGTTTGAGGAATAAGATTTAGAGCAAACCCTGAACGTGATAGTCAGGGAGGTCGCCATCAAGATCGAAGGAACCCATAACATGATGAAGTGGAAAATGAGGATTTAAAATATGTAGGAGGACCCCGATTATGGGGAGGAGGAGGGAATGCTCAGACTAAGGAAACAGAAGTCGAGTAAGGACAGGAGACCCGAGACGGTACTCCTATACGAAAATTTATGGACCTTTCTAGACAGAACTTAGACTATTATCCCCAACCACCACCCTGAGGAAATAATGCGGTGAGAAATTCTTTCAGGACCTTTAAGTCGCTAAGCCCTTAGAGTTCCAAGGAACAAGCTGAACCAGTCGAGGCAAGAGCCTGGCTAAAGAAAATATAGGAATCATTTGAGATTTTAAATGATGGACGAATCACAAAAGACTATTTTTGTCACTTACCCTCCTAAGAGAAGGGCCACCACTGGTGAAAGACCAAGAAAGGCACGGAGCCAGAGGTTAGAATAAACTGATTAAAGTTCAGTCAATTATTTTTGGGAAAGTAATTCCCAAGGTTATGGAGATAGTGTAAAAGCTTTAGAGTCAGAACAAAGGCAGACGAGTATGATGAAATATGAAGCTAAGTTGTAAAAGTTGTCAAGATTCGTTCTGATGACAAGAATCCCAAAACGATGTGATGCTTGAAGTCAATGATTAGTGGGTTCATGAAATAATGATAAGAGAAAGGAAAATAAAAAGAAACTGAAGTGGAAAGGAATATAAAGGCAATAGAGTTTGAGGAATGATAAGGGAGTTGGGTATGAGGAAACCCTAAAGACTCGTAGCAATAGAAATAGAAAAGTATGTAATCGTCAGGATGAGGGTGATTCACCATGAGTTAAAGTTGATGATTGAAGGAATAAGAGATACATATATTTTATCCCCTGTAAGTTGGGAGGATTCGAGGAAACCTTGAAATAGTTCGAAGGATAAATAATGAGACGCGGATAGACTGAGGAGACAAGGAAGTAAGAAATTAGGAAAATTGGATGAAGGAAGTGACCTTCAAGAATGTGAAGTGTAAGACCGGTGGCTTGATACCCAGAAAGGGAGACGCCAGGTATGAAAGATATCCCAATATTGAGGTGACTGTTGAGGTAAACAACAAAAGTAAATAAGGAATTATTAAGAAGAGGTTCACGTTGAACACGACCAATATCTTCCAGAACATCCTTGTTATCGTTACCAAATTAGGAAAGACAAGCGGATAACCGTTGTTATCTTTTGGAGGCCATATTGATTGACCCCCTTTTTAATACAGATGTTATTGTGAAATTAGACATATACTATCGAGGTGGGAATGATTGAATAAGACACCCTTATCAGGGATATAGGACTTGATTTATCCATGGAAGGATGCAGGTACCATTTAAAGGTGGAATTAAGGATAGAACATCGGTAACTTAAAATGAATACTAGGGGAATGCATAAAGGTTGGCATTTCACCCTTAATAGGGATAGTATGAGTTTTGACAGTATGAATTGGAAAGGATTAAGGTAACAACAACCTTTAAGAATCAGTGGAGAAATTTTTCAGAAGTATATAGACAATGGTTCTAGTATTAGTAAATGGTATTTTGATATGCCCTGTATCTAGGGAATACAGGAGGAACGATTCAAGGATAACCTTAGAGGTTTTACAAGGAGAAAGGTAATATTCAAAATTCTCAAGAATAGAAATGTTGATAAAGGGAATATGACGTAATGATAATGATGCCAAGTGGGGCACGTGTTAAACCACGAGAAAGTATGGATCGAACCAGTAAAGGTCGAAATTGTTCAGGGCAATTAGAGCCTAAGATAAAAGATGTTCTAAGTATGATTGAAAGTCAGTCGTGACAGTGATTAACCTCTAAAGACTGAGGCAATAACTTATGGAAAAAGATGGTGATATTTTTTTTTACTCATTAGATTTTAAGGAAAACATCTTCACATAAGCTGTGATTGAAATGAGGTAGAAAATTATTTGGAGGTGGTTAAAATGACATTGACTGTAAGGAAATTTTACTATCAGGAAAGGCCAAAGAGGTGGCCGACACTTTAAAGGTAAGAGGATAATTATAGGCGCTTGTGCCAAAAGAATACAGTGATGATGGTTAAAGCTGTGAAGGTTGTATTATGGTTTGGAAGATTGACATTCCTTCTGATGACTGTGCAATACCCAACCGTGATAGTAGTTTGGTAAAGGTTTAATTTGTGTAATCGCCATGAGCGGACTATCTATCTTAGAAGGTCCTATCTTGAGAACAATCCAGGACCATATTTCAAAAAGGACTAAACGAACCTTTGAGTTAAGTCTTCTATTGAAGGCATACGATTAAGAATGGTATTAACCTGCTATCGTTGCTTTGACTGAAACTCTTCTGCAATTTTATCTACTTCATGTCATGAAAGTACGTCAGAGTTTGGAGTGTTCTTCATGAATTATGATTGGTGATTATGTTAACTCCTTAGAAGGATTTGATACGACATGTATGGACTCCGTATGGTTAGGTATTAAGATTTCATGGAACGTGAATGACGACAGTAGGTCAGTGGTGGACCATAGTAATGCAGCAATGATTCTGCGAGTAATGAGCTGATTACGACCGTGAGAGTTGTATTGGAATGGATGTTGAGATTGAGTACCACTAATCGGGTCGTGGTAGTGTATAAGTTATCATTGATAGACTAATTAAGTAGAGTATCTACCTATTGAATATTTATTCCCTCTTATGAAAAGAGAGTCGTATTATTATATGAGGAAGGCTGCGGTGCAAGCATAGAATTCTAGTAACGATGATGTCTAGAATGAGATCCCAGGTTCGATTTTCGATATCGAGGGAGTTTCAAAGGTGATTGTGTATAAGCTCGAGAAAGAGCAAGGGTCCATAGAATGATGGACGGAATAGCAAAAATATTTAGGCATGTGAAATACGATGCTATAATACTTGATGTTGATATAAATACATATATGTTTTGTTCTCCTATGATAAACCTCTATAGTTCAGAGGTAGATTCCAAGCCAGATATTTTGTGGCAGTATATTTTATATATACAATTATCTTCAGTTCGTCCTTTTCTCTTCTTTTCATTTCATATAAGCTGAGAAGAACAACCCTTCCAGAAGGGGAGGTATTGTCGAATGACTATCTATCTGTGTGATAGAAGCCTAGTAGGATACCACATGTTGTTTAATTGCTTGTCAAGTACTAAAGGCCGGCCACCTTCTGTACTAACTATGTAATGAAACAAGTGTTCATGATCATAGTGATCTCTCAACAAATTCCTTTACTTCTATATGATTGATCAAACTTTGGGAAATAGAAACAGCTGAAAAAGGAGTAATAAAGTTGTGGTAGTATTCGGAATGGAAACACATTCGTGATACTAAGGTTGACGTGGTTATTAAAAGGTTATAGAACGCTAATGAGCAAAAGTATAACCAGTATAATATTAGGAACGGAAGGTAGTAGCGATTACGAACTGGAAAAGAATGGGTATTAGGAAGCAAAAGCTCTAATGCTAAAAGCTATAATACGAGTCTGTGCAATAGGCTTGAAAGAATTTGGAATGATCACTTAACACGGATTGAGTTTTCTTACGAAAATAGATCATATGTCATTATCGAGATGTCGCCTTATAAGATCCTTGAGGGAAGACAATGTCGATCTCCCTTATGATATGATGATGTTGCAGAGCGCAAGATGCTTAGACCAGCAGTGGTCCAAAGGACCAAGGATATAATAGATTTAATTAGAGGACGGCTGGTAGTAGCCCAAGATGGGCACACGAAGTATGTTGATTTGATATGAAAGGACAAGGAATAGGAAGTAGGGGACCTAGTGTTGTTATAGGTATTCCCTTGGAAAGGATGGATGAGGTTCGGAAAGAAAGGAAAACTAAGCCCACGAATTGTTGGACCCTTGGATATATTAAGACGTATTGGGAAATTACCATATGAGCTAGCCCTACCCCCGAACATGTAGCAAGTTCATAACATGTTCCACATATCAATGTTAAGAAAGTGTAATTCAGATGCCAGATAAATAGGGGCATATGAGCGCATAGACATGCAACCCGACGTAACCTATATGGAGCAACCAGGAAGGGTTATAGAGTGAAAAGGAACAAGTGCTTAGGAGAAGGGTTATCAAACTAAGCAGAGTTGGTGGTAGGACCACAATGTGGAAAAATTACGTAAGAGTTAGAAAGTGAAATGCTAAGAAAGTATCCCTACTCATTTTCTATTTAATTCCGGGACGGAATCCTTTTAAGGAGGGGAGACTGTAATAACCCCAATTTTTGGAATTTTTGAAACCCTTATGAATAGTGTTTTGCTGATTATGCTGAATAAGAAAACTTTTCATGCCACACTATATAGGGGTTCTGTTATGGATATTCTGAGATTTTATTAGTACTCTATATGGTATATAAGTGTATGTAAAGATCGTCAGAATCCAATTCCGAACACTTTGATTTTTCCCGGAAATCCACTATATACGGAAAGAATTGAGTATAAGGTAACAGGATAAAAAGGATTTAAATAAAAGGATTATAAGAGAGGATCATGAAAGGAATATAATGTATTGAGAAAGGTTAAAGAAACCTAAGTAATAAGATCCCGGGTATGGTCCCTCAAACGATAAATGAAAACGAAAGTTAAGCGAACCGTATAACAGAACAACGGTCATTAGGCAAACAATTAGGAAGTTAATCAAGGAGGTTAGGGATGATGAGGTCATCCAACCAATAAGAAGGGGGCAAGTAAGGGATGATGACATCATAAGCATGACATAAGCATGACATAAGGGGAAGGAGATGTGGTTGATTTTAAACCACACAAAGTTCAAGGCTAGAAAGGTAATTAACCAAAAACAAAACAAAAACCAACCAAGCTAAGCTAAACAAATCAAAAAACACAAAATCATTTCATTCTTCAACCTTGCTCTCGGCTTTTCTCCATTTCAAGAAGCAAAATTTTTAAAATTCAAGTTCCAAGCTTCCTAAATTGGTAAGTTAATTATCTAGTACTCCTTATGCATAGATATGGCTATCATATGAGTTTAAGCCTCCAATTCATTCTCAATCTTCTCCAAGAAATCAATGAAGAAGACAATGAATAGTGATTTCAAGGTTTTTAACTTGATTTTTCTTGTTTTTCCTTTAAGATCCAAGCATCTCTAAGACATCTCAAGGCTTCTTAAGGCTTCCTAGCTACTCCAACCACTTCAAGGAAGGTATAACATCTCCAAACCCTAGCTTTACTTTGTATATTAGGATGATTTTGATAGTTGTGGTAAAGAGTAGCTTGATGCTTGTTGGTTTAGAGTTTGGGTTGGAATGGTAGTGAACTGATTGTTGAAATCTTATGGTTTGGTTAAAGGACTTAAGTATAGTTTAAATTCAAGTTTAAGAATAAGTATAAATTGTTAATATTGAGTTGATTGGGGCTGTTATGATGTAGTGAGGATGGATTTTGGTTGTATGAATGGATTGGGATTGATTGGTGGTGGAATTGGGATGGTATAAAATTGGGAAATCGCGTAAACATAGCCGTCGTAATGTCCGGTTTACTTTAGACTGCTTTTGTTCATAACATTAGGACCCGAGAACTCCCTGCTAGGTTTTGACCATTTCCATGTTTAGATAGTTCATGCTACGAGCTTCGTTTTGATATGTAGTTCGTTTGATTCCGATGTACGGTTTAGGAGAAACGACCGTTTTAAGTAACGGCGTTTCGCGACCGAACCATTACCCCTCTCCTTACTTTGAAACCTTGGTTAAGGACCTTAAAAGACTAATTGGGGTATGAAACAATTATGTTAAGTGGATTAGGTAGTTGGTAAGGTACTCGCGAAAGAATCGCCTTAAAACCCTTAATGGTTAATTTATTAAAAATGGTGGAGCCGAGAGTACTCGAGCGACTTAAGTGAATCGTTAAGCGCGAAAGCGAACGTTAGGACTCTAAATGGTTAAAGTCTAGTTTCTTAAGCGACCGGGGTTTAATTCCGACTTATGTTGTTGTTCATAGGTTATCGGACCCACTCTAAGCTTAAGTCTATCCGGGAGCATTCAGGCAAGTTTTCTACCCATTATACTGTTGTTGTGATGTATATGTGTATATGCATGATCTTGTGATAAATGCATATTTGTTATTAGCAAATTCTTGCGATATATTGTAGCATATGATATGGTATATATGCATGCCTGTTTCGTATTCTTGATTTATATATCTGTTGGTTCAAATGCTTATTAGTTACATAATACATATGCTAGAGATAAACGGTATTTGCGTATACCCTTATTATAGGGGATCAAAAAGGTGAAATATTTTCTAAAACCGGGAGGCGAGGCTCCCGAGTATAATATATATATATATATATATATGAATGGTTTTTAAAACTATTAATCGAATAAGATTTATTCGATAACTTTATATTATTTAATGAATATTACTTGAATATTCATCCGAGGACTTATGGCTCCTTTTATTTTATTAATTGAATATTATTTGAATATTCATTCGAGGACTTATGACTCAGTTTATTTTATTAATTGAATATTATTTGAATATTCATTCGAGGGCTTATGACTCAGTTTATTTTATTAATTGAATATTATTTGAATATTCATTCGAGAGCTTATGACTCCGATTATTGCTGAGTTATATTCTTTATTTTATTAAAGAATAAGGTGTCGATAATCAAACTTATTTTTGATTATTTAAATAAAGATAGTACTTTCGTATAAGTATATCTTTGGTTATTTAATACTCATTTCAAGTATAAGTCTTACAACTTCTACTTCAATTATTTGTATAAAGATTATTCTTTATGGGAATATTATTTAAATAATAATATTCAGATATTTTCTAAATATATTGGGACTGATTTACTTCATTAATTCAGCATTACTCCAAACACTCTTTAAAGTGTTTTTAAGTATTCAAAATGATTTTTAAAAGTTAGAGCGGATCTCAAAACTCATTTTTATATTTAAGATCTTCCTTTTAAAGGGGATTTAAATACTCGCTCAAAACCTGAGGGATCCGGCTCTGTGGTGTATTTTATATTCGCAACGAGGTTGCTGTTTTGGTAAATGAATTGATTACTTACCCAACGTTCGGGAAGTAAGTCCATCTATCGAGTCGGCATAAGCAACATGGGCTCAGTGGGCGTCCATGATAGTGTAAGTGGCTCAGTGGGAGTCCATCAAATGCGTAAGTGGCTGAGTGGAAGTCCGGCATAAGGTCCTATTGCGACCAGGGTGATGACCAGTGGGGAATTCGTCCATCTACTAGTAGAAAAGGTTACTTATTGGTATTTTACCTGATCAGCAAGATATCAGGTTTATGCCAAAATTCTTTCCTTTCCAAATTTATTGGATATTGCAATTCTGTTCATACTTTACATGACAGAGGTTTTTAGGAAACGTATGTATATATATAGGTGTATATATATATATCGGGACTTAATGAAGTATCTCGTAACTTCATTATTTATAATGATATTCAAAGATTTAATCTATTCAAATCTTGTCTTGTAGTCTCATCTATGTGATGAATGATAAGTGGCATTTTATACCACTTAGAACGTCTTAAAATGGCTTAAATTGGTGTCTTGAAATCAAGTATTTTGTGTATTTGATGCGTTTTTCTAGTGTTTATGCATTTCAGGGTATTAGTTGCATTTCGGAGGAGGAATCATCAAGAATAAGCCTTGGCATGTGTTCACCATTGCGAGAGGAAAAGAACGGGCAGATTACGGCGAAGAAACGAAGCAAACATGGAATTTTTCCAGAAGGGTCATGCGCGCCCGCGCAGAAATGCTGAGCGGCCGCGCAGCAGCCTTGCGCGCCCGCGCAGAAATACTGAGCGGTCGCGCAGGGTCGGGGAAAAAGATATATTATTTTAGACTTCTACTTCTGTTTGGCTTCCAACTTCTATGTAATCTGAGTTTTATGGGACTATTATATAAGTAGATTTGAGACGTTTTTCACATGGTATTAAGAGGAGATTATGTTTTAGATTGTGTTTTGCAAGAAGCGAAGGAGATAAGGAAGAAGACCGATTTAGCACACCGCAGCGAAGAGGAAGCATATATTCTTGTGATTCTTGTTTCGTTGTAACGTTGGATGCTAGTTTTCTTGCTTTGACTTATTTACTCTTGTGACGTACTCTGTTTTAATATAATCAGTTTAGTTATTATTTTCTTGTGTTTGTTATCATGATTTCATATGAACCCATGATGGCGGTAAGTTCTATTATGGGCTAATCGTGATCATGGGGTTGCAATGGATTTATTATGGAATTCTTTAGTTAATTGTTTAATACTTTAGTGTGTGATGATTGCATGATATCTAGTATTGGTTGTGCGTATTCGTCTTATGTGCGTCGCGAACATATAAGATAGGGTGTTAATTTCTTGTGAAGCGACGGTGGATCTTGAGATTTAGAACTTGCCATGCTAGCATAGGTTCATGTACATTGTGCATGATTAGTGGGTAACTCTAACAGTTTTATTTGCCTTATGTAATCAAAAGGAATAACTTGTACTTAAATCGTTGTGTTGTCAATTTCTGTAGACATATAGGAACTCAACATAATTGATGACTATTCAACTTCTATCTTAATTGTGGATGCTTGGTAGAATGGTATTAGTACAATGAAAGTTGGCTTTTATCAGTTTCGTGTTATTCGATTAATATCATCACTGTCACATGCTAAAGGTAATAACAATGGCTATAGAAGGAAGTAATAATGAAGTTGTGATCTCATGAGTGTTTTATTATTGATAAATTGAAGTGTTAGTTAAGTGGTTAAGTAAGTAGTTAATTATAGTTAATATTTAATCAACAATTTTAAGTGTTATCTTAACATTGAGAAGTAATCATACATTGGTGAGTGAGTTTAATTAGACAATAACTTAGTCTGAGTCTCTGAGGGAACGAACTAGAAAGTATTCTATATTACTTGCGAACGTGTATACTTGCGTGAATATTAGTGCGTGATTTCGCCCTAACAAGTTTTTGGCGCCGCTGCCGGGGACTCGGCGTATTTGTTTAGTTTATGTACTTACCATCATTGGTCATTAGGACTCAGTGATTAGGACGTAGTAGTTAATTACTCTTTTCGGTTGTGTTTCAGGTACTTTAGCAAGCGTTTATGCAAACTCGTTCTCGTGCTCGCAAGAGGACCTTAGATACAGCTGAAGGAAAAGACGAAATTATTGATACTCCGGAGAAGTTAGATTTTGAGGATTCGGATTCAGAAACTGAGCAGAAAGAACCAGTAAACATGGGAGATCGTATTGTTCAAGCTGATCCAGCTCTTATGGATTTTTCTCGGCCTAAAATTGATGACATTTAGTCAAGCATCCTTCATCCGGCTATTCAAGCTAACACCTTTGAAATCAAGCCGGGCACTATTCAGATGGTGCAGAATTCTGTTTCTTTTGGAGGAGCGGCAACTGAAGACCCCAACATGCACATAAGGAATTTTGTCGAGATCTGCAGCACGTTTAAGTATAATGGCGTGACTGATGAGGCTATCAAGTTGAGGCTTTTCCCATTCTCACTGAGGGATAAAGCTAAAGACTGGTTACATTCTGAACCAGCTGGGTCCATCACTACGTGGCAAGATCTTGCGCAAAAGTTTCTGGTGAAGTTTTATCCAATGGCAAAGACTGCTGCTATGAGGAGTGCTCTTACTCAGTTTGCGCAGCAACCTACAGAATCTATGTGCGAGGCTTGGGAACGCTACAAGGAAATGTTGAGAAAATGTCCACATCATGGAATGCCGGATTGGATGGTAATCACTGGTTTTTATAATGGTTTGGGGGCTCAATCTCGGCCCATGCTCGATGCAGCAGCTGGAGGCGCCTTATGGGCTAAAAGCTATACTGAGGCGTACAATCTTATTGAGACGATGGCTGCAAATGAGCATCAAAACCCAACTCAGAGGATGACATCAGGCAAGGTAGCAGGTATTCTGGAAGTTGATGCAGCCACCGCTATTACAGCCCAGCTCCAAACGCTATCAATGAAGGTTGATTCTTTGGCTACGTATGGAGTTAATCAAATAGCTATGGTTTGTGAGCTTTGTGCAGGTTCTCATGCTACGGATCAGTGTTCTCTTGTCAACGAATCTGTTCAGTATGTGAATAATTATCAGCGACAACAGCAGCCTGTGCCAGCGACCTATCATCCTAACAACAGAAATCATCCAAATTTCAGCTGGGGAAATAATCAGAATGCTATTCAGCCACCATATCAGCAAGGAGTGAGTAAACAGTTTAACCCACCTGGATTCCAGCAACCACAGCAGTATGCTACAAGATAATCATATCCTCAACAGGGAAGTGCAGCTGCACCTACTAGTGCTGATTTTGAGGAACTTAAGCTGTTGTGCAAGAGTCAGGCGGTTTCTATCAAGACCTTGGAAAAGCAAATCGGTCAATTAGCCAATGCAGTGCTCAATCGTCAACCTGGCACTCTTCCCAGTGACACGAAAGTACCAGGCAGGAAGGAAGCTAAAGAGCAAGTCAAGGCTATTACCTTAAGGTCTGGAAAAGTAGCTGATGCTGAAAAGGCAAAAGAAGTCGAAGCTGAAGTTAGAGATGAAAAATCTAAGCAAAAGGAGAAAGTGGCGGAACCAAGGAAGACTACTGTTGAACACACTTTGCCTGAGGCTAATACAGGGGAGAAACAGCTCTATCCTCCACCACCTTTTCCTAAGAGATTGCAGCAACAAAAGCTGGATAGACAGTTCGGAAAGTTTCTGGAGGTGTTCAAGAAACTTCACATCAATATACCTTTCGCTGAGGCTCTGGAACAAATGCCTAGTTATGCGAAGTTTATGAAGACTATTCTTTCAAGGAAGGTGAAACTGGATGACCTTGAAACCGTTGCTCTCACGGAAGAATGCAGCGCTACCACCAAAACTGAAAGATCCAGGAAGCTTCACCATTCCTTGCACCATTGGCAATCTAACTTTTGACAAGTGCCTTTGTGATTTGGGAGCAAGCATTAATCTGATGCCGTTGTCGATCTTTAAAAAACTGGATATGCCTGATCCAAAACCCACATACATGTCGCTACAATTGGCGGACCGTTCCATTACTTACCCAAGGGGCATAGTTGAGGATGTGCTCGTCAAGCTGGATAAGCTCTTCTTTCCTGCTGATTTTGTTATTCTGGATTTTGAGGAAGATAAGAAGATTCCCATAATCTTGGGGAGGCCTTTCTTGGCTACTGGCCGTACCTTGATAGATGTGCAAAAAGGGGAACTTACTATGCGGGTTCAAGATCAGGATGTGACCTTCAACGTATTCAAGGCAATGAAATTCCCTACAGAAGATGAGGAGTGCTTAAAAGTGGATGTGATTGATTCTGCGGTTACTTCGGAACTCGATCACATGCTAATGTCTGATGCATTGGAAAAGGCCTTAGTGGGGGAATTTGACAGTGACGATGAAGATATCAACGAGCAATTACAATATCCGAACGCTTCTCCATGGAAGCGAAAGCTCGACATACCATTTGAATCTCTTGGTACTTCTGACCTTAAGAATGCTGAAGGGAAGCTCAAACCATCAATAGAGGAAGCGCCTACCTTAGAGCTCAAACCATTACCTGAACACTTGAGGTATGCCTTTTTAGGTGATTCATCTACATTACCTGTTATTATTTCAGCTGACCTTTCAGGTAGTGAGGAAGACAAGCTCTTAAGGATTTTGAGAGAATTCAAATCGGCTATAGGATGGACCATATCAGACATCAAGGGGATAAGTCCTTCATATTGTATGCATAAAATTCTGTTAGAGGAAGGTAGTAAGCCAACTGTGGAACAGCAGCGAAGACTGAACCCGATCATGAAGGAGGTGGTGAAGAAAGAAATTCTGAAATGGCTAGATGCATGCATCATTTATCCTATTTCTGACAGCTCGTGGGTGAGCCCCGTGCAATGTGTACCTAAGAAAGGAGGTATCACTGTGGTCGCAAATGAAAAGAATGAGCTCATCCCTACTCGAACAGTTACAGGATGGAGAGTATGCATGGATTATAGAAAATTGAACAAAGCCACAAGGAAGGATCACTTCCCTCTCCCATTCATTGATCAAATGCTTGACAGATTGGCGGGACATGAGTTTTTTTGTCTTCTGGATGGTTATTCCGGGTATAATCAGATTTGTATTGCACCAGAGGATCAGGAAAAGACTACCTTCACTTGTCCATTTGGCACATTTGCTTTTCGAAGAGTTTCGTTTGGGTTATGTGGCGCCCCGGCCACCTTTCAGAGATGTATGATGGCTATATTCTCTGACATGATTGGAAATAACGTCGAAGTGTTCATGGATGACTTCTCCGTCTTTGGACACTCATATGATGAATGTTTGAATAATCTGCGCGCCGTACTCAAAAGATGCGTGGAAACTAATTTGGTGCTTAATTGGGAGAAATGTCATTTTATGGTGCGTGAAGGCATTATCCTTGGGCATAAGGTCTCTAGCAAAGCTATGGAGGTGGACAAGGCCAAGGTGGGAGTCATTGAAAATCTTCCCCCACCTAATTCGGTGAAAGGAATCCGTAGTTTTCTCGGTCATGCGGGTTTTTATCGGCGATTCATCAAGGACTTTTCAAAGATATCTAAGCCGTTGTGCAATTTACTTGAGAAAGATGTGCCTTTCAAATTTGATGATGAATGTTTGGCAGCATTCGAGACTCTCAAGGAGAGTTTGATCACGGCACCAGTTATTACAGCACCAGATTGGACAGAACTGTTTGAGATGATGTGTGATGCGAGTGACTATGCGGTAGGTGCAGTTCTGGGACAGCGCAAGAAAAATCTCTTCCATGTGGTCTACTATGCGAGTAAGACTTTAAATGGGGCCCAATTGAACTACACCACTACTGAGAAGGAGCTTTTGGCTAAAGTCTTTGGCTTTGAGAAATTTTGATCTTATCTGCTTGGTACGAAAGTGACAGTATTCACTGATCATGCAGCTATTCGCTATCTGGTTTCTAAGAAGGATTCGAAGCCGAGACTCATTCGTTGGGTGCTTTTACTTCAAGAATTTGAGTTAGAGATCAAAGATAGAAAAGGTACTGAGAATCAAGTAGCTGACCATCTCTCTAGGTTGGAGAATCCCGATTCTACTTCACAAGATAGGACGTTAATCAATGAATCTTTTCCGGATGAGCAGTTGTTTGCAATTCAGGAGGAAGAACCATGGTTTGCAGATATTGTAAACTATCTTGTCAGCAATATAATGCCTCCTAATTTGACATCCGCGCAAAAGAAGAAGTTTCTGCATGAGGTGAAGTGGTATATGTGGGATGAACCATATTTGTTTAGACAGGGAGCTGACCAGATCATCAGGAGATGTATCCCGTTCTGTGAGACGGAGGGGATATTACGAGACTGCCATTCCATAATTTATGGTGGACACTATGGAGGTGAGAAGACGGCAGCTCGTATTCTGCAAGCAGGTTTTTTCTGGCCTACTTTGTTCAAGGATGCTCATCAGTTTGTTTTAAGGTGTGATCGTTGCCAAAGAGTGGGAAATTTGTCAAGGAAGGATGAGATGCCATTAAATGTGATGCTTGAAGTCGAGGTCTTTGATGTATGGGGAATAGATTTCATGGGGCCTTTTATCTCGTCTTGCAATAATCAGTACATCTTGCTGGCAGTCGATTATGTCTCAAAATGGGTCGAAGTTAAAGCTTTACCGACAAATGATGCAAAGGCAGTGCTAAATTTTCTTCATAAGCAAATTTTCACAAGGTTTGGAACACCTCGGGTAATCATAAGTGATGAAGGATCGCATTTTTGCAACCGTAAGTTCACTTCTATGATGCAGCGTTATAATGTGAATCATCGAGTAGCTACTGCCTATCACCCGCAAACAAATGGTCAAGCGGAAGTGTCTAACAGAGAGATAAAGCGCATTCTAGAAAAGGTTATTTGTCCGTCAAGGAAGGATTGGTCTTTAAAGCTCGATGAAGCTGTTTGGGCTTACAGAACAGCATACAAAACTCCACTTGGGATGTCACCGTTTAAGTTGGTGTACGGTAAGGGATGTCATCTACCGGCGGAGCTTGAGCATAAGGCCTACTAGGCATTGAAGAAATTGAACCTGGATTTAGATGCAGCTGGTAAGAAAAGAATGCTTCAGCTTAATGAACTTGATGAATTTCGACTTCAAGCGTACGAGAATAACAAAATGTATAAGGAAAAGGTGAAGAGGTGGCACGATAGGAAGCTACATCCTAAGTTATTTGTGCCAGGGCAACAAGTTCTGTTATTCAACTCTCGGCTCCGACTTTTTCCTGGGAAGTTGAAATCAAGGTGGTTTGGACCTTTTATTGTCAAAACTGTGTTTCCACACGGAGCGGTGGAAATTTTTTAGAATGATTCGGACCAAGCATTCAAGGTTAACGGTCAGCGGTTGAAGCACTACTATGGGGACATGGCAAACCGAGAGGTGATTAGTGCCATTTTGTTGACTACGTGAGAAAGGTACGGAACGTCAAGCTAATGACGAAAAAGAAGCGCTGCGTGGGAGGCAACCCATGAATTGTTGTTACAGGAACCCTTAGAAGTTAATAACCTATCCAAAAACACAAAAAAATCAGAAAACAGGGGCTGAAAAAAAAAATTCCAGAGACCCTCTGCGCGCCCGCGCAGCTATGCTGAGCGGCCGCGCAGCTTTCTGCGCGCCCGCGCAGAAATGCTGAGCGGCCGCGCAGAGGTCGAGTTCCAGAAAAATTTTTACAGTTCAGAAAAAAAAAAAAAAAAAACATACAAACAAAAACACAAAAACCCATTACAGCCCATAAACCCACGAATTCTTTTCCCATTACCCCATGATTTTATCCCTCAACCCCACTCCTAATCTAATTTAACCTACTCCACACCCTATATATACATACACCTATCCTACATATCTCCCACAACTTCCTACACTTAAACCCTCTCATAAACATCAAAAAATCAGTTCTTACACACTTTTATTCACAAATCAATGGCACCCAAGAGAGCACGCACTATTGACAGCAGCAGCACAGTTCCTACTGCTGATTCATCAAGGGGTACTGCTGCAAGGCCTCGGTTAACTGACAGAGCCGCGGAGGAGGAGTACACTAGGCTGTTGGGGAAGCCGATTCTGAAGGAGAGGGGGTTTTTACCATCAGGGAGGGATGGTGAGTTGTTGCCCATGATTGCAGAGAAGGGGTGGATAGCTTTTTGTGAGTCACCCGAAGCAGTACCGATGAGTGTTGTTCGCGAGTTCTACGCGAACGCGAAGGCTGAAAAGAATGGGTTTTCTGTAGTTCGTGGGCTGACGGTTGATTATCATCCTGCGGCGATTCGCCGTGTGATTGGACAGCGAGAGAGGAAGCCCGAGGAGGAGAACTGGAATGAAAAGACTGCTGAGGATTTTGACTTGGATTTGATTTGTGCGACTCCCTGTCGACCGGGCACAGTTTGGAACCGCAGTCCAGCCAATAATGAGTATCGTCACTTTCCGGCGATCGCCATGAACAGGTATGCCCGTGCATGGAATGCATTTATATGTGCTAATATTTTGCCTTCTTCACATGCACACGAGGTCACAGTTGAGAGAGCACAGTTGTTGTGGGGAATTCTGAATGAGGAATACTATGTGGACCTTGGTGAGTTTATCTACCAAGGAATTCTGAAGTTTTTGAGGGGAGCAAAGCATATGAACATCCCTTATGCATCCACGGTTACGAAGCTATGCCGAGCAGTAGGAGTGAACTGGCCGGCTCATGAGCAGTTGCAGTTGCCAGCAGCTCCGATAGATTCTGGCACTCTGAATGAGATGCAGGAGTGGACCAGTGGTGAGCCTGAGGAGCATGGGCTGGGTTATCATCTTCCAGGAGGGCGTCCAGCACGAGGTGCTACTATGGCTAGGCCAGGGCGTGGTGAGGCTAGTTCTTCGAGAGCTCAGGAGGGTGCTGGGATGGGTGATGCCCAGTATAGGAGGCTTTCACGGCGGATGGATGCCATGTATGAGACGCAGAGCAGGTTTGCTCAGGAGCTCACCCTTGCGTTAGGGACTGCTTTTCGAGGCCTTGGAGCTGATATCCAGTGGCCAGTTTTTGGTGAGGACTCTGCATACCCGCCGCCTGATACTCCACCCACTGAGGGTGATGATGATGATGACTCCGAGTAGGTATACCCTGTGTTCCTTTCTACTACCTTCACTGGGGACAGTGAAGATTTTAAGTTTGGGGGTGGTAGTTAAGGAATATTTTGTATGTGTCATATAGCTGCATATTCATGATAGTTAGTTCATATAGTTGCATAATTTTTGCCATATAGTTTTTTTTTATATAGCTTTAGTTGTTTGTCAAATCATATAGCTCATGCATATACCATGATCCCTTTTGCAATGATCTATCGACTGAATTGTGATATTGATGCGAGTGTAGTGATAGCATTAAAGTGATATTAAGTTGTGTAGGTTGATATGCATGCTAGAAGCACTTGTATTGTCACTAAGTCTTAGAGAATGCTTAAGGACTAGATTGTTGTTATGATCTGATTATTTTCGAGGATAATCTATTTATTATACTTAGAATTTGATAATAGGTTCTTAGTGGTAAAGGCATGAAAAAGAAAAAAAAATGGAGTAAAAATGGAATTTGTTGCTAGTTGTGGCTAGGCGTCAAATGGCTAGTAGCTGGCTCGCATGTTATGCGAGTAGTCTAAGGTTGAGCAAGATGGAGCGAAACGCACTTGCTCAGAGAAAAAAAAAATTGCGTAATTGATCAAGAGTGGGCTCTTTGGTATTCGAGTTATTAAGTTCTTAGGGGACTTTGTGCCTAGTGACCTAAGGCTTTTAGAGTCTGGGATCCGCTAACCTAACGCTCGTTACATGGATACCATTGTATAAGTCTTTTGTGGACCTCACTCATTGCACGGTCAAATAAGCATTTGAGTTGTAAATAAAAAGCACGATTCCGTAGTAAGCTCCAGAGTTCTTGTAGTGTTGTATATCACTTTGTGCCTAGAATTTTTATTCTTTGTATAATCGTAGAATTGCCTTGAGGATAGTCTAGTCATAGTAATTGGTCTAGTTCCAAAGCATATCTGTTAAGCATTTGCACACACCACGTTTCTGGCGGTATGTCCGTTTGCATGAGTTTCTTGATCTTTAGTGTCTAACTACATTCGTTGAGATGTGACAATTTGGTTGGTTAATTGTAGTAAGGGGGATCGTTGCATTTTCATATAGATTGCATTCATGCATATTTTTATTTGTTTTTGAGTCTGTGACGCTTGAGGACAAGCATCGATTTAAGTTTGGGGGTGTGATAAGTGGCATTTTATACCACTTAGAACGTCTTAAAATGGCTTAAATTGGTGTCTTGAAATCAAGTATTTTGTGTATTTGATGCGTTTTTCTAGTGTTTATGCATTTCAGGGTATTAGTTGCATTTCGGAGGAGGAATCATCAAGAATAAGCCTTGGCATGTGTTCACCATTGCGAGAGGAAAAGAACGGACAGATTACGGCGAAGAAACGGAGCAAACATGGAATTTTTCCAGAAGGGTCCTGCGCGCCCGCGCAGAAATGCTGAGCGGCCGCGCAGCAGCCTTGCGCGCCCGCGCAGAAATGCTGAGCGGCCGCGCAGGGTCGGGGAAAAAGATATATTATTTTAGACTTCTACTTCTGTTTGGCTTCCAACTTCTATGTAATCTGAGTTTTATGAGACTATTATATAAGTAGATTTGAGACGTTTTTCACAGAGTATTAAGAGGAGATTATGTTTTAAATTGTGTTTTGCAAGAAGCGAAGGAGATAAGGAAGAAGACCGATTTAGCACACCGCAACGAAGAGGAAGCATATATTCTTGTGATTCTTGTTTCGTTGTAACGTTGGATGCTAGTTTTCTTGCTTTGACTTATTTACTCTTGTGACGTACTCTGTTTTAATATAATCAGTTTAGTTATTATTTTCTTGTGTTTGTTATCATGATTTCATATGAACCCATGATGGCGGTAAGTTCTATTATGGGCTAATCATGATCATGGGGTTGCAATGGATTTATTATGGAATTCTTTAGTTAATTATTTAATACTTTAGTGTGTGATGATTGCATGATATCTAATATTGGTTGTGCGTATTCGTCTTATGTGCGTCGCGAACATATAAGATAGGGTGTTAATTTCTTGTGAAGCGACGGTGGATCTTGAGATTTAGAACTTGCCATGCTAGCATAGGTTCATGTACATTGTGCATGATTAGTGGGTAACTCTAACAGTTTTATTTGCCTTATGTAATCAAAAGGAATAACTTGTGCTTAAATCGTTGTGTTGTCAATTTCTGTAGACATATAGGAACTCAACATAATTGATGACTATTCAACTTCTATCTTAATTGTGGATGCTTGGTAGAATGGTATTAGTACAATGAAAGTTGGCTTTTATCAGTTTCGTGTTATTCGATTAGTATCATCACTGTCACATGCTAAAGGTAATAACAATGGCTATAGAAGGAAGTAATAATGAAGTTGTGATTCATGAGTGTTTTATTATTGATAAATTGAAGTGTTTGTTAAGTGGTTAAGTAAGTAGTTAATTATAGTTAATATTTAATCAACAATTTTAAGTGTTATCTTAACATTGAGAAGTAATCATACATTGGTGAGTGAGTTTAATTAGACAATAACTTAGTCTGAGTCTCTGAGGGAACAAACTAGAAAGTATTCTATATTACTTGCGAACGCGTATTGTAACACCCCCAGATCCGGGGTCGGGGATCCGGGTCGTCACGAGTTCCATTTCCCTTAATAACACCCAATCTTAATAATTACTCAACTACTCTGTACTGTGACCCCACAATAAACACACACACCACACGTTATAGTCTCAGAGATGAACATCCAAAAATAACAAGTCATTTTATTCCACAATTATCTGCCAATACACCTTAAAAGGTTTTCTGAATAAATTTACATTTCTTTGCCATTATTACAATTCATAAATATAAATAAATCTGGTACATCAAAAGTTGAAAGCCTAGCCTATTGGTAGTTCCTACCTTAGCTACGGCGGCATCAATGCTTCTAGAAAACTGCGGAACGTCTCCTAATCGCTTGCGAATCGGGAGCTTGGTTCTGTTCATCTTTTCTATCTGTTGTTGTGTGATGAAAGAAGAAAGCAAGGGTGAGCAGCAAGCCCACCAAAATAATATGTATAATGATTAACAATATATGAGCCTACTCATAATACTCATGAAAGTCTTGGTCAAAAGAAATGAACCAAGTTTGATATCATAATGCGATGAAGTCGCAAAATATTCAGTATATATACATATATACTTTTCAAAATATTGGAAGTCCTCTTCCATGCATAATATACACAAAGTCCCAGTGTATAACTGTATAAAAATATCGTTGCAAGGTGATCTCATATATCTAACCTTGTCTCAACGTTTTTCTGAAAATCTTTGTCATGCATAAGATAATCATTTACTAGATATAAGTTTAAAAGATGAAGTTACAAGATACTCCAATATACTTATATCTTTTCCAAATACTACTTGAACTACCACCATTCAAGTTATAATTAGTTCAAAAGTTCATCACATAGATGAGACTACAAGACCAGATTTGAATAGATTAAATCTTTTAAAATATCATCAAAATAAAATGAAGTTACGAGATACTTCATTTGATGTAAACATCATTTTGAAAACTTGACCCTGCCAACACTCAACAATTGCCCAACCGTAGCCTTTCTATCGAAGTGCTCTGGGTAGTGTTGCAGAAATTATCCAATTGGATGATGAACTCATTACGGGAGTTTGTCGCGCCAGGAAGACCACTTACGATGATCAGTCGTAGTAGTACAACCCCACCATTTTCTACATGTAGAGGAGAACCTGTCGGATTTACTTGTCAACCGAACACTGAACTCCTAAGGAATGGACCGCATTAGCGGAACTTCCAGGCCATTTGGGCCAATATAAAAAGGCTGGGCCGGCGCCACTCGACCACTTACGCCACTCCTAGTTCAGATGAAATCCATGACTCTGAAACGTAAAGCTCGTTCCCCCTTTCCCCAAGTAGAAACTTGTTGATACGGCTCCACCAAGAAGTCGTATCTAGTTGGAAAGGAGAACTCACCGATATTTCCCAGGCGATGCCTGTTAATGGATTAACTTGTTCCAAGAATTTTACTTCCCGAGTGTTGGGTAAGTAATCGATTCATTTAACAAAACAGCAACCTTGTTGCGAATATAAAATACACCACAGAGCCGGATCCCTCAGGTTTTGAGCGAGTATTTAAATCCCCTTCGAAAGGAGGATCTTAAATATAAAAATGAGTTTTGGGATCCGCTCTAACTTTTAAAAATCATTTTGAAGACTCGCAAAACATTTTTAAGAATGTTTGGAGTGATGCTGATTTAACAAAATAAATCAGTCCCAATATATTAGAAAATATCTGAATATTATTATTTAAATAATATTCCCATAAAGAATAATCTTTATAAAAATAATCGAAGTAGAAGTATTAAAACTTATACTTGAAATGGATATCAAATAACCAAAGATATACTTATATGAAAGTACTATCTTTATTTGAATAATCGAAAATAAGTTTGACTATTGACACCTTATTCTTTAATAAAATAAGGAATATATTTCAGTAATAAGCGGAGTCATAATACCTCGAATGAATATTATAAATAATATTCATTAAATAAAATAAAGGAGTCATACATCCTCAAATGAATATTCAAATAATATTCAATAATAAAATAAAGGAGTCATAAGTCCTCGAATGAATATTCAAAATAATATTCATTAAATAAAATAAAGTTATCGAATAAACCTTATTCGATTAATAGTTTTGAAAACTATAACCATATATTTATATAAATATATATGTATATATATACATATATACAAAATCTACTCGGGATCCTCGACTCCCGGTTTAGAAAATATTTCCACCTTTTGGGTCCCTATACTAAGGGTATATGCAAGTTACCGCTATCCTCTAGCATAGGTATTATCAACTGAATCAACAATTATATATGGAAAGAATATGAAACAGGCATGCATATATATACCATAGCAGCATGCTTCAATATATTGCAACATTTGCTAATATAAACATCATGCATCTATCGCAAGATAATGCATATACATATATACATCACAACAACAGTATAACGGGTAGAAAACTTGCCTGAGCGACTGGGGGTTACGAATGGCTCGGGACGAGTCTGGTAACCTATAAACAACAAGTAAGTTGGAATTAAACCAAAGTCACTTGTAAATCTATACTCTAACCAACTCAGACTCTAACGCTCGTTTTGACGCTCACTGATTCGCTTAAGTCACTCGGGTACCCTTCGCGAGTGTCTTACCAACTGCCTAACACAATTACCATAAATGTTTCATACATTAATTAACCGTTTTTGGTCTTTAACCTATGTTTCAAAGTAAGGCGAGGGGAAAAGTTTCGTTCGCGAAACGCCGTTACTTGAAACGGCCGTTTCTCCTAAACCGTGCATCGGAATCGAACGAACTACATATCAAAACGAAGCTCGTAATATGAACTATCTAAACATGGAAATGGTCAAAATCTAGCAGGGGGTTCTCGGGTCCTAATGTTATGCACAAAAACAGTCTAAAGAAAATCGGACGTTACGACGGCTATGTTTACGCGTTTTCCCAATTTTAAACCATTCAAAACCAACCACAAATCAACCCCAAATCAATCATACAACAGATATCCCTCCAAACCACATCATAACAGCCCCAACAAATCCACATTAACCATTTATACTTATTCCCCACATGAACTAAAAGCTTTACTTAGGTTCTTTAACTAATTACCAAGATTTACAACTCCAACAATGCAACAAAACCAACTAATCTCTACAAACTCAACCAAACTTCAACCAATCAAGCATCATACTTCACATATGCTATATCAAACACATTCAATCCTAATTACTCAAAACTAAAGCTAGGGTTTGTAGTTTATACCTTCCTTGAAGAGTGGAGAATCAAGAGAATGGCTTGGAATCACCCTTAAAGTCCTTATCCAAGCTTAATCTAAACAAAACTTCAAGAACACAAATTTTAGTTCTTGAAAAACACTATTCACCATCTTCTTTCATGATTTATAAATCAACCCCAAATCAATCATACAACAGATATCCCTCCAAACCACATCATAACAGCCCCAACAAATCCACATTAACCATTTATACTTATTCCCCACATGAACTAAAAGCTTTACTTAGGTTCTTTAACTAATTACCAAGATTTACAACTCCAACAATGCAACAAAACCAACTAATCTCTACAAACTCAACCAAACTTCAACCAATCAAGCATCATACTTCACATATGCTATATCAAACACATTCAATCCTAATTACTCAAAACTAAAGCTAGGGTTTGTAGTTTATACCTTCCTTGAAGAGTGGAGAATCAAGAGAATGGCTTGGAATCACCCTTAAAGTCCTTATCCAAGCTTAATCTAAACAAAACTTCAAGAACACAAATTTTAGTTCTTGAAAAACACTATTCACCATCTTCTTTCATGATTTATAGAAAAAGATTGGCTTGGAATTAGAAGCTTAAACTTATAGGAAGTATGTAACTATCCATGGGGAAGCTTAGATAATTACCTTGCTAAATAGTAAGTGGAGGAGCTTGGACTTTCATTTTTTAAGAAAAGCACCCGAGAGCATGAAGAAGAAGAAGAGAGATTTTTGTGTTTTGGCTTGATTTGCTTTTGGTTGGTTGATTTTTGTTGTTTGCTTTAGTGAATTACCTAGTTGCCCTTGGTTTTGTGTGGTTAAAAATTCACCACATCTCCTTCCTTCCCATGTCATGCTTGTGTCATCCTCATGATGTCATCCTCCCTTCCTTGTCCTCTTTCTATTGGTTGGATGACATCATTCCCACTAATCCCTTTGATTAACTTCCTAATCGTTTGCCTAATGACCGCTGATCTGTTATACAGTTCGCTTAACTTCGTTCTCGTTTATCGTTTGAAGGATCATACTCGGGATCTTATTACTTAGGTTCCCTTAACCTTTCTCAATACATTATATTCCTTTTTATGATCCTCTATTATAATCCTTTAATTTAAATCCTTTTTTTATCTTGTTACCTTATACTCAATTCTCTCCGTATCTAGTGGATTTCCGGGAAAAACCAAAGTGTTCGGAATTGGATTCTGACGATCTTTACATACACTTATATACTACATAGAGTACTAATAATATCCCAGAATATCCATAACAGAACCCCTACATAGAGTGGCGTGAAAAGTTTTCTCATTCAGCAAAAACACTATTCATAAGGGTTTCAAAAATTTCCCAAAAATTGGGGTTATTACAGTCTCCCCTCCTTAAAAGGATTCCGTCCCGGAATCAGATAGAAAACAAATGGGGATACTTGCTTAGTATTACACTTTCTAACTCTCGAGTAAATTTTCCCACATTGTGGTTCTACCATCAAACTCTTACTAGTTTGATAACCCTTCTCCTAAGCACTCGTTCCTTTTTACTCTATACCCTTCCTGGTTGCTCCATATAGGTTACGTCTGGTTGCATGTCTATGCGCTCATATGCCCCTATTTGTCTGGCATCCGAATTACACTTCCTTAACATTGATACGTGGAACACGTTATGAACTTGCTACAGGTTCGGGGGTAGGGCTAGCTCATATGCTAACTTCCCAAACGTCTTAATATATCCAAGGGTCCAACAAATTGTAGACTTAGCTTTCCTTTCTTTCCGAACTTCATCAATCCTTTTCAAGGGTTTCCAAGGGGATACCTATAACATTACTAGGCCCCCTATTTCATACACTTTGTCCTTTTTGAGTCAAATCAGCATACCTCTTATGTCCATCTTGGGTTACTACCAGCCGTCCTCTGATTAGATCTATTATATCCCTGGTCCTTTGGACTACTGCGGGTCCGAGCATCTTGCGCTCGACAACTTCATCCTAACATAAGGGAGATCGACATTATCTTCCCTCAAGGATCTCATAAGGTGACACCTCGATAATGACATATGATCTATTGTCGTGATATAACTAAATCCGCGTTAAGTGATCATTCCAAATTCTTTCAAGTCTATTGCACAGACTCTCATTATAGCGTTTAGCATTAGAGCTTTTGCTTCTCAATACCCATTCTTTTCTAGTTCGTAATCGCTACAACCTTCCGTTCCTAATATTATACTAGTTATACTTTTGCTCGTTAGCGTTCTATAACCTTTTAATAACCACGTCAACCTTAGTATCACGAATATGTTCCCATTCCGCATACTACCACCACTTTATTACTCCTTTTTCAGTTGTTTCTATTTTCCAAAATTTGATCAATCAAATAGAAGTAAAGGAATTTGTTGAGAGATCACTATGATCATGAACACTTGTTATATCGCATAGTTAGTACAGAAGGTGGCCAGCCTTTAGTACTTGACAAGCAATTAAACAATAGCTGGTATCCTACTCGGCTTCTATCACACAGATAGATAGTCATTCGGCAATACCTCCCCTTTTGGAAGGGTTGTTCTTCTCAGCTTACATGAAATGAAAAGAAGAGAAAAGAACGAACTGAAGAGAATTGTATATATGAAAAAATATACTGCCACAAAATATCTGGCTTGGAACCTACCTCTAAACTATAGAGGTTTGTCATAGGAGAACAAAACATATACGTATTTATATCAGCATCAAGCATTATAGCCTCGTATTTCCCATGCCTAAATATTTTCGCTATCCCGTCCATCATTCTATGGACCCACACTCTTCCTCGAGCTTATACATAATCACCTTTGAAACTCCCTCGACATCGAAAATCGAATCTGGGATCTCATTCTATACATCATCGTTACTAGAATTCTATGCTTGCACCGCAACCTTCCTCGTATAATAATACGACTCTCTATTGATAAGAAAGAATAATTATTCACTAGGTAGATACTCTACTTAATTAGTCTATCAATGATAACTTATACACTACCACAACCCGATTAGTGGTACTCAATCTCAACACCCATTCCAATACAACTCTCATGGTTGTAATCAGCTCACTACTCGCAGAATCATTGCTGCCTTACTATGGTCCACCACTGACCTACTGTCGTCATTCACTTTTCCATAAAATCTTAATATCTAACCATACGGAGTCTATACATGTCGTATCAAATCATTCTAAGGAGGTAACATAATCACCATTCCTGATTCATGAAGAACACTCCTGATCCTGACATACATACATGACATGAAGCAGATAAAAGTGCAGAAGAGTTTCAATCAAAGCAACGATAGCAGGTTAATACCATTCTTAATCATACGCCCTAAATAGAAGAATTAACTCAAGGGTTCATCTAGTCCTTTTTGAAACATGGTCCTGGCTTATCTCAAGATAGGACCTTCTAAGATAGATAGCCCGTTCATGGCGATTACATGAATTAAACATTTACCAACTACTATTACGGTTGGGTATTGCACAGTCATCAGAAGGAATGTCAATCTTCCAAACCATAATTCAACCTTCACATTTTTAACCATCATCAGTGTATTCTTTTGGCACACGCGCCTATAATTATTCACTTACCTTTAAAGTGTCGGCCACCTCTTTGGCCTTTCCTGAGAGTAAAATTTCCTTACAGTCAATGTCATTTTAACCACCTCCAAATAAATTTTCTACCTTATTTCCGATCACTGCTTGAGTGAAGATGTTTTCCTTAAAATCAGATGGGAAAAAAATATCACCATTTTTTTCCATAAGTTATTGCCTCAGTCTTTAGAGGCTAATCACTGTCAAGACTGACTCTCAATCATACTTAGAACATTTTTTTTTATCTTAAGTCCTAATTACCCTGAATAATTTCGACCATTACTGGTTCGATCCATAATTTCTCGTGGTTTAACACGTGCCCCACTTGGCATCATTATAATTACATCATTTTTCTTTTATCAACATTTTTATTCTTGAGAATTTTGAATATTACCTTTCTCCTTGTAAAACCTCTAAGGTTATCCTTCAATCGTTCCTCCTGTATTCCCTAGATACAGGGCATATCAAAATACCATTCACTATTACTAGAACCATTGTCTATATACTTCTGAAAAAATTCTCCACTGATCCTTAAAGGTTGTTGTTACCTTAACCCTTTCCAATTCATCCTGTCAAAACTCATACTGTCCCTATTAAGGGTGAAATGCCAACCTTTATGCATTCCCCTAGGATTCATTTTAAGTTACCGATGTTCTATCCTTAATTCCACCTTTAAAAGGTACCTGCATCCTTCCATGGATAAATCAAGTCATATATCCTTGATAGATTATCTTATTCATCATTCCCACCTCGATAGTCTATACCTAACTTCATAATAGCATCCTTATTCAAATTGAGGTCAATCATAGGGCCTCCAAAAGATAACAATGGTCATCCGCTTTTCTTTCCTGATTTGGTAATGATAACATGGATGTTCTGGAAGATATTGGTCATGTTCAACGTGAACTTCTTCTTAATAATTCCTATTTTACTTTTGTTATTTATCTCAACAGTCACCTCAATGTTGGGATATCTTTCATACCTGGCGTCTCCCTTTCTGGGTATCATGCCACCGGTCTTACACTTCACATTCTTGAAGGTCACTTCCTTCATCCAATTTTTCCTAATTTCTTACTTCCTTGTCTCCTCAGTCTATCCGCGTCTCATTATTTATCCTTCGAACTATTTCAAGGTTTCCTCGAATCCTCCCAACTTAAAGGGGGTACAATATATGTATCTCTTATGCCTTCAACCATCAATTTTAACTCATGGTGGATCATCATCATCCTGACGATTACATACTTTTCTATTTCTATTGCTATGAGTCTTTAGGGTTTCCTCATACCCACTTCCTTATCATACCTTAAACTCTATTGCCTTTATATTCCTTTCCACTTCAGTTTCTTTTTATTTTCCTTTCTCTTATCATTATTTCATGAACTAACACAACATAAGTATTGATTCCAAACATCCCGTCATTCTGGATTCGTGTCCTCAGAACGAATCTTGATAACTTTTACAACTTAGATTCATATTTCATCATACTCGTCTGCCTTTGTTCTGGCTCTTAAGCTTTTACACTATCTCCATAACCTTGGGAAGTACTTTCCTGAAAACAATTGACTGAACTTAAATCAGTTATTATAATCTCTTGCTCCGTGCCTTCCTTGGCCTTTCACCAGCGGGTGGTCTCTCTCTTAGGAGGGTAAGTGACAAAACAGTCTTTTGTGGTTCGTCAATCATTTAGAATCTCAAATGATTCATCTATTTCCTTTAGCCAGGCTCTTGCCTTGACTGGGTCAGCTTGTTCCTTGGAACTCTGAGAGCTTAGCGACTTAAAGGTCATGAAAGAATTTCCCACCGCACTGTCTCCTCAGGGTGGTGGTTGGGGATAATAGTCTAAGTTCTCTTTAGACAGGTCCATGAATTGCCGTATAGGGGTACCATCTCGGGTCTCCTGTCCTTACTCGACTTTTGTTTCCTCAGTCTAAATATTTCTTCCTACTCCCCATAATTGGGGTCATCTTACATAATTTAAATCCTCATTTTCCACTTCATCATGTTATGGGTTCCTTTTGTCTTGGTGGCAACCTCCCTGACTATCACGTTCAGGGTTTGCTCTAACTCTTATTCCTCAAACTAGCTTTCATCTAAGATTTCATCTTTAAGCTCT